>NW_024882927.1:0-166304 GCF_019059575.1 Amphibalanus amphitrite
AGATGTTCAAACGACGATTAGCGGCGGTAGGCGCGGGAGAGTGACCTATTACGAGCGTACCAATATACGTATAGCGTCTTGAACTGGGACATAAAACGTATTGTATCTGCGGCGCGGGCGGGGAAGAAGCCACTAGCCAGTACTTTTTTCAGTACCAAGAGGGAATTGGAGTGGGGGGAGAGGAGAGGAAGGGAGGGAGTGGAGGGAAGTAGAGCACTTCACGGATAGGCTTTTTAGGATCCGGCCCGGCCCATATCCGGCAAGTCATATCCAGATCCGCCCATTATCCGCCTTTCTTTGAATATCAGAATCCGGCCCACCCATGGCCCGTATTGCAGCCAAACTTCCAAAAAATATCCGTAATAATCCGTTTCACCAATAACTGGTTTCACCCAAAACTGGACTAACAAATTCAATCTAAGGGACCAGACAGCCATACATCTCACAGACCATCATGGTTCCAAAAACCATGCTTATAAACCTAAAACCACATGAAAATCACCACATTGGTAAACTAGGTATCATCCTGCCGCTTAACACATTAGGTTAATTTTTAACTTCAATGTTGAATGTTAAAAATTTTGATCCGTTTTGATCCGGGTTCAACCTTCAATTCCCAAATCCGGCCCGCCCATATCCGTTCTTTTTTACCAAATTTAGAATCCAATCCTATCCGGTCCGCGGATTTATCCGTGTATAACGGATTTATCCGGCCCATGAAGTGCTCTAGAGGGAAGGGGAGGAAATCGAGGGAGGGAGGGAGGGAGGGGGGAGCGAAGAAGTGCGATGAAGGAGACGGGGAGGAGGGAGAGAGACGGATGGGGAGGGGTAAGTAAGCATACGATTGGATCAGTGATCGACAAAGTCAGAGAGCGGAGAGGAGGGAGGGAAGAGGGATGGAGGCAGGGAGGGAAAGAGAAAGGAAAGGAAAAGAGGGAGAGAGAGAGAGAGAGAGAGAGAGAGAGAGAGAGAGAGAGAGAGAGAGAGAGAGAGAGAGAGAGAGAGAGAGAGAGAGAGAGAGAGAGAGAGAGAAAGAGAGAAAGGCGGGCATTATGGACGGGATGGGCAGGGATTTCTATATAGATGTTCAAACGACGATTAGCGCCGGTAGGCACGGGAGGGTGACCTAGGACGGGCAGGGATTTCTATATAGATGTTCAAACGACGATTAGCGCCGGTAGGCGCGGGAGGGTGACCTAGGACGGGCAGGGATTTCTATATAGATGTTCAAACCACCGTGTATATAAATAGTTCAAACGACGATTAGCGCCGGTAGGCGCGGGAGGGTGACCTAGTTTAAATAGTTATTCTTTGAGTTGCATTCAACATGTTCCTCCTTAGAGCACTTCATTATGTTCATTTCATTTTTTCATTTGTTGAATGCACTCTAGTCTTTCTAGATGCGAGCGTGCTGCTCCGGCCCAAATCACACTTCCGTACTCTAGGACCGATCGGACATTAGCACAATACGCTGCGATAACTCCTATTACAACAGCCGCATCGTACGCCCTGCAGACTCCTTATAAGGAGAGCTGACGCGCGATTACAACTGAATCAATGTAATCGGAAAAGTTCAGTTTGCCGTCAATGATGACGCCTAGGTCTTTCACGCTAGTGACAAAAGAGAGCACGGTTCCGCCAATGCTGAAGCGGACCGGAAGTAGTTTTGCTTTCAGTGACACACGTAGGTAAGTGAGAGCATTTGGCCGGGTTTAGGGTGATGTGCCAAGCCTGGGACCAGGGGCCCGGGAACGATTTTCAAGTTGGGGAGGGGGGCGAGCCTAAAATGCCTGACATGATGCATTGAAACAGTGACGTAGCTAGGGGTCTAAGGAGACACGTACTCCCCCCCCCCCAATCGGGATAAAAGGGCCCCTCGGGACCGAGGGGCCCTGCGGCGCCATTTGACCGCTGAGGGTTAACGATGGCCATATTTCTACTCAGAAGGGCCTCATGGGGCTCGTTAGAGCACCCCATGGGCCCTAAATAGCCAAACTAAGATCTCCATGAGGGACCCACGCCGGCTTCTGAGGGCCTCTTGCGGCTTTTAAGGGCACCTCGGTTGTCTCCAAAGGCCCGTTACTGGCATCTGAGAGGTCTTACCGGCCTATGAGGGGCCAGTTCTAGGGGCATTTCCCGCCTGTGATGGTCCCACACTTATTTTTCTGAGGGCCCCATAACGGCAACTATGGGGCCCTCGTCGGCGCCTATGAGGGCCCACACCGGTGTCTATGAGGGTTTCACACCCCCAACTCTGAGTGCCTACACCATTACCTATTAAAGCCCTATATCGGCGGTTCTGAGGACCCAACCAACACCTGCGCATCTAAAGGTCACCCACTGGTGACTTTTGAGGGCCCCACACCGGTGACTGAGGGCCCCACCGGCGTCCGACAGTACCATGCCGGTCTCTAAGGACCCCACAGGACTTCTTCTGCCGGCCTAACGACCCCTTGCCGGCCACTGAGACCCCCTGCCGGCTTGTAGAGAGTTCGCGTCAGCAGCTCTAAAGGCCCAACACCCGTCTGTGACGGCTCCACACCAGCGTCTATGAGGGCCCAAAGCTACGCCTGTAAGGACCCTCATCGGCGCCTCTGAGAGAATCACACTAGCACCTCTGAGCGCCCACACCGGCACCTGCATGGGGGCCCCACACCGGTGCCTCTAAAGGCCCCTTACTCGACGGCTCTGAGGGCCCTACGCCGGTGATTCTGAGGGTGCTACCGATAACCCAAGGCACCACACAAAGCCCTGAGTGTCACTGAGCTTCAATCCCATACCGGCCCTCCGAGGGCGCCACGTCAGTGCACTCATTGCCCCCACACCCCTCCATCACACCCGGAGCGGGTAAACTGTGTTATACCTATAGCAACGATTTTACTGCACCGTTGTACGTTATGTATTTCTCAAAGTTGACTCAAGCTGGTGCAGTATAAAATCTGGCCTGCCAAACTTATGGCCAAGGTCAGGCCCAAATCAAAGCGGGATGACAATAGCAGATGTTGTCAAATCCATACTGTATCAGCAGAAACCATTCAGATGGCAAGGAAAATGCCGTGTGTTGATGTGTAGATGCATAAAGGAAACAAGAAGGAAAGAAGTCCGGAAAAGGGAGGAAATATCTTTTCTCGCTGCCTCAATGTTGAGGGGATGCCGCCCCCTCGGCTCCCAAGTTGGGGGCAAGCGCCCCCGCTGCCCCCCCCCCCCCCTGTTCCCGGGTCTATGCCTGGGACCAAGAATGTAGCTGGAACATTTTGTTACTTGTTACATATTTGAGGGGGGGCTGATTTGCCCCCACCGGCCAGTTTTTCTTCTCTGTGCGAAAAATGGCATGAGCTGACGGCATTGAAATTGTCGACGTTTTCGTTGTCAGTCATTAAGTGTATTGGGTCAAAATGATGAGTTTGTATCGTGTTCAGAGGCGTCTCCACGGTCAGTTTCTGGGAGACATGTTTTCGGCAGACCTCATCAGTCATCCCCACCGTCCTCGGTGTCTCCACCACCCTCGGCTCCACCGGCCACGGTGTCTCCACCACCCTTGGCTCCACCGTCCACGGTGTCTCCACCACCCTCGGCTCCACCGGCCACGGTGTCTCCACCACCCTTGGCTCCACCGGCCACGGTGTCTCCACCACCCTCGGCTCCAACGGCCACGGTGTCTCCACCAACCTCGGCTCCACCGGCCACGGTGTCTCCACCACCCTCGGCTCCACCGTCCACAGTGTCTCCACCACCCTCGGCTCCACCGGCCACTTTGTCTCCACCACCCTCGGCTCCACCGGCCACGATGTCTCCACCAACCTCGGCTCCACCGGCCACGGTGTCTCCACCACCCTTGGCTCCACCGGCCACGGTGTCTCCACCAACCTCGGCTCCACCGGCCACGGTGTCTCCACCACCCTCGGCTCCACCGGCCACGGTGTCTCCACCACCCTCGGCTCCACCGTCCACGGTGTCTCCACCACCCTCGGCTCCACCGGCCACGGTGTCTCCACCACCCTCGGCTCCACCGGCCACGGTGTCTCCACCACCCTTGGCTCCACCGTCCACGGTGTCTCCACCACCCTCGGCTCCACCGGCCACGGTGTCTCCACCACCCTTGGCTCCACCGTCCACGGTGTCTCCACCGGCCACGGTGTCTTCACCACCCTTGGCTCCACCGTACACGGTGTCTCCACCACCCTCGGCTCCACCCTCCACGGTGTCTCCACCACCCTCGGCTCCACCGGCCACGGTGTCTCCACCACCCTCGGCTCCACCGGCCTCGGTGTCTCCACCACCCTTGGCTCCACCGTCCACGGTGTCTCCACCACCCTCGGCTCCACCGGCCACGGTGTCTCCACCACCCTCGGCTCCACCGGCCCCGTTGTCTCCACCACCCTCGGCTCCACCGGCCACGCTGTCTCCACCACCCTCGGCTCCACCGGCCACGGTGTCTCCACCACCCTTGTCTCCACCACCCTCGGCTCCGCCGGCCACGATGTCTCCACCACCCTCGGCTCCACCGGCCACGGTGTCTCCACCACCCTTGGCTCCACCGTCCACGGTGTCTCCACCACCCTCGGCTCCACCGTCCACGGTGTCTCCACCACCCTCGGCTCCACCGGTCACGGTGTCTCCACCACCCTCGGCTCCACCGGCCACGGTGTCTCCACCACCCTCGGCTCCACCGGCCACGGTGTCTCCACCACCCTTGGCTCCACCGTCAACGGTGTTTCCACCACCCTCGGCTCCACCGGCCACGGTGTCTCCACCACCCTTGGCTCCACCGTCCACGGTGTCTCCACCACCCTCGGCTCCACCGGCCACGGTGTCTCCACCACCCTCGGCTCCACGGCGGTTAAGCATTGTGATATCCCACACAGGCCACACACCAGATCATAGACATTACGCCCTTGTCCTTGCCTTGTCGCCAGATTAATCGTGTTAAAAGATCCAACATAAAGTTTCAACTTAATATCTTGTATAACCAGGGCTCCTGTGATCTGCAATTCGTTGCAAGATCAATTGGGTTGGGATCATTGATGTCACTCACATGTCTATGCACTTGTTTGCTGATCGCTAACGTTTGTAGCGTCAATCAATATATGCAAATGTGTTCTCCAGGTTTTGGTGGCACTCTTCAGTGTCCCCACTGCGACTTCAGCTGTTTGGGACAACATCGTCTGGACAGACACTTGAAGAGACGACACGGCCAAAGCGTGAACGGCAGATACAAGTGCAAGTGGTGTTCTTATGTCACCGACTATCCCAGTCTAATAACACGGCACCGAAGGACTCACGCGAAAGAACGGCCGTACCGCTGTGAAGTGTGCGGCAAAACGTTTGCTCAACAAGTCGGTCTGACCGCTCACCGTCGTGTGCACACCGGTCAGAGTCCGTACATGTGTGATATCTGTTGGAAGGTGTTCACACGGTCCTGTGCCCTGGCGATGCACAGACGTGTCCACGTTGGCGAGAAGGTCCGGCAGTGTGAGCAGTCTGGTGCCGTGTGTTCAGCTACAACTAACGGCAAAAAACACAAGACACCCGGTGTCCGTGTGAAGCCGCATCAGTGTCATGAATGTCGAGCCAGATTTGTTACACGCGCAGATCTCACTGTACACATACGAACCCATACCGGGGAGAAGCCGTACCGCTGCTCCATTTGCCCGGCACGGTTCGCTGAGCGGTCACATCTCGTCAGACACATGCGGACCCACACAGGGGAGAAGCCGTTTGGCTGCTCCATTTGCCCGGCACGTTTTGCTCAGCGATCGACTCTCAGCGGCCACATGAGGACCCACACAGGAGAGAAGCCGTTTGGCTGCTCCATTTGCCCGGCACGTTTTGCTCAGCGATCGGCTCTCACCGTACACATGCGGACCCACACAGGGGAGAAGCCGTTTGGGTGCTCTATGTGCACGATGCGTTTCTCTTGGCGGCCAGGCCTCACCCGCCACATGCGAACCCACACAGGGGAGAAACCGCACGGCTGCTCTATTTGCCCGGCACGGTTCGCCGAGCGTAAAAGCCTCACCAACCACATGCGTATCCATACAGGGGAGAAGCCGTTTGGCTGCTCCATTTGCCCGGCACGGTTCGCTCGGCGCTATAGCCTCACCTTACACATGCGAACTCACACAGGGGAGAAGCCGTTTGGCTGCTCTATGTGCACGATGCGTTTCTCTTGCCGGCCAAGCCTCACCAGCCACATGCGAACCCACACAGAGGAGAAGCGGTTTGGCTGCGTCATCTGCCCAGCACGGTTCATTCAGCAGTCAGACCTTATCGTACACCTGCGTACGCACGCACACGAGTAGCGCCCGCACAGCTGCTTCATCTCGCGGCACGTTTCTCTGCTGGGCCAGATCTCCCCAAACCCATGAGGAGCCACTCAGTATAGCGACCGTGCGGCTGCTCCATCTGACTGGCACGGTTCGCTTTCCGGTTAGGCCTCACGGGGAGCATGCGAATCTACACAGGGGAGCGGCCGTTCGGCTGCTCCATGTGCCGGCACGATATTTGGATTCATCACATCTCAAAAGTCACCCGCTGTGTCATACGGGCGGCGGCTTCATTGTCGTCCATCATAAACAATCCTGCTGAAAAAGGTTCACAAACGCATCAGCTCTTACCGCACACAGGCGGAGGCATAATAAACAACGCAGTCAGAATCTTTTTCGGCTACGATAGATTTTGCAGTGCCTTGGCTATGTATGTGTCTGAAGGTCTCGATAACTTTGATGTCATGTTCCGAAAAGCAGCGTGGTGTTTCGTGCAGCGTTTATATGATTCGACAAATATCATTATCAGTGTATTGGTTAAATGTGACATAGGGTGGCACTCACCCTTTAGAGTGGCATGGAACGCTGCTCTGATAGCGCCTTGATATGTGATGTTTGGTAGAATTGGACCAAGTGTCTGTAAATACAAAGTTCTCTCTCTCTCTCATAATACACAGGGGAATGGCCGTACCATGGGCGTCGGAGACGGGGGAGGGGCTATTCGTGGGGGACGTCCCTCCCCAGAAAAAACATCCATGGATATCTAAAAAAGTAACCAATTGCATCGGTCGTTCGCAACGAGTCGTTGCACACAGAAATAAAACTTGTTCGAAAGAATGTTGATGATGTTCAGTTCGACGGACGGTAGTTCAGTAGGTGCCTAAATAGCGACACCCTTAATTTGAACCGTCATTGCTCACGCTCTGTGGGTGCCACTGTATTACTGGCTTGATTTTCGGAGAGGTCGTTCATTTTTCTATTAAAATATAGTCATTTTCTGCTTCAGTATTCACTAACTTATTTGTAGTGAGCATTTTGGCAAACCATTGCAAAAAAAAAAACGCTAATAGGGAACTCTTCCCGATTAGCGACCGGGGAGGGTCGCACTCGCTAATATGTCTATGGGTTTCCCCATATTAAAAATGGCAAAAAATGCGACGCCTGAAAAGATGAAATATTATCTCAAAAAGGTAACCTATACGCAAAGCACTCAATCATTCGAACAGGAACGTTTATCCAACACATTTATGTAAGTAAAAACTGATCACCTGATGCACCGAAGGCGAAAAGAAGGCGGAAACCCAAATTTTGCGGGCTGTCTCGTATGATATTCGAGGTCTGCGCTGAATTCGGCACCCCTGCAGTCGGTGACGACATTTGACATCCCCTGCCACACATTGCAAGCTTCAGCAACACCTCATTTTCATTTCTCTCTTTTCCCCTTTCTTTCCCTTCTTGAGCTATTTGCGACCATGTCAGCCGGCGCAAATAGGAAATATGAGTTGCGACACATTTTTAACCGCCATGCTCTGCACAGTTAAGCGATTCACTATGGGAAAACGGCAATCAATTGAAAAAGGAATGTCGATTCAGAATAAAAAAGGTGCATCATCCTAATGTGCATCGCTTTTCATCAGAGAGGGCCACGTTTTGGATGAGAAACTCGTCATTTTCATTTAAACTCACCTGAAACGTCCCACCAGAAACATCGACAACCGTAAAATAATTTAATTTGATAACCAAAGTATGGCTGACCTTTTGACGACGTTTTTACCCCGTTTTCTCCCACCAGTTTTTCTGTAGGGAGGCAGGTCGCAAATCGGAAAGGGTCGCTAATTAGGCACCTTACCCTATACCCAAAACTCAGGTAAAATGAAAATGTATTTTAGCATCTTGTGAAATTCGGACCCGTCGGATACCGGTGAGCAAAGCTGGCCACAGAGAAGGACGGTGGACGGAGGGATATTGTCCCCAAGTAGGCGGAATGTAGGAGTTTTCCCTTCCAGTTTTAGTAAATGCTTCTGGTCTATAAATGCTTCGCTTTTAATTCAAATGCGTAGCACCATGAGACCTAAAATTCCTATACATATGGGTAAGATACATAATTAGCGACTCCCTTCATTTGAACCTTCACTGCTCACGCTTTATGTGTTCCACCGTATTATTGGATTGATTTTTGGAGAGACCGTTCATTTTCCTATCAGAATCTATTTTTTTCTGCCCCAATGTCTGCCCAACAAATTTATTTGTAGTGAGCACTGAGCATTTTAGCGAACCATTGCAAAAAAGTTTGGGGCAAGTTGGGGGCAAGCGCCCCCGCTGCCCCCCCACCCCCCCCCCCTGTTCTCGGGTCTATGCCTGGCACCAAGAATGTAGCCGGAACATTTTGTTACTATATAACATATTTGAGGGGGGGGGGCTGATTTGCCCCCACCGGCCAGTTTTTCTTCTCTGTGCGAAAAATGGCATCAGCTGACGGCATTGAAATTGTCGACGCTTTCATTGTCAGTCATGGAGGGTATTGGGTCAAAATGATGAGTTTGTTTCGTGTTCAGAGGCGTCTCCACGGTCAGTTTCTGGGAGACATGTTTTCGGCAGACCTCATCAGTCATCCCCGCTGTCCACGGTGTCTCCACCACCCTCGGCTCCACCGGCCACGGTGTCTCCACCACCCTTGGCTCCGCCGTCCACGGTGTCTCCACCACCCTCGGCTCCACCGGCCACGGTGTCTCCACCACCCTCGGCTCCACCGCGGCCACGGTGTCTCCACCAACCTCGGCTCCACCGTCCACGGTGTCTCCACGACCCTCGGCTCCACGGCGGTTAAGCATTGTGATATCCCACACAGGCCACACACCAGATCATAGACATTACGCCCTTGTCCTTACCTTGTCGCCAGATTGATCGTGTTTAAAGATCCAACATAAAGTTTCAACTTAATATCTTGTATAACCAGGGCTCCTGTGATCTGCAATTCGTTGCAAGATCAATTGGGTTGGGATCATTGATGTCACTCACTTGTCTATGCACTTGTTTGCTGATCGCTAACGTTTGTAGCGTCAATCAATATATGCAAATGTGTTCTCCAGGTTTTGGTGGCACTCTTCAGTGTCCCCACTGCGACTTCAGCTGTTTGGGACAACATTGTCTGGGCAGACACTTGAAGAGACGACACGGCCAAAGCGTGAACGGCAGATACAAGTGCAAGTGGTGTTCTTACGTCACCGACCACTCCGGCAGCATGACGCGGCACCGAAGGACTCACGCGAAAGAACGGCCGTACCGCTGTGAAGTGTGCGGCAAAACGTTTTCTCAATCTCAACAAGTCGGTCTGACCGCTCACCGTCGTGTGCACACCGGTCAGAGTCCGTGCAAGTGTGATATCTGTGGGAAGGCGTTCACACGTTCTGGTGATCTGGCGATGCACAGACGTGTCCACGCTGGCGAAAAGGTCCGGCAGTGTGAGCAGTCTGGTGCCGCGTGTTTAGCTACAACTAACGGCAAAGAACACAAGACACCCGGTGTCCGTGTGAAGCCGCATCAGTGTCATGAATGTCGAGCCAGATTTGTTACACGCGCAGATCTCACTGTACACATACGAACCCATACCGGGGAGAAGCCGTACAGCTGCTCCATTTGCCCGGCACGGTTCGCTGAGCGGTCACATCTCGTCAGACACATGCGGACCCACACAGGGGAGAAGCCGTATGGCTGCTCCATTTGCCCGGCACGTTTTGCCCAGCGATCGGGTCTCAGCGGCCACATGAGGACCCACACAGGAGAGAAGCCGTATGGCTGCTCCATTTGCCCGGCACGGTTTGCTCTTCGTTCAACTCTCACCAGTCACATGCGAACTCACACAGGGGAGAAGCCGTTTGGCTGTTCTATGTGCACGATGCGTTTCTCTTGCCGGCCAAGCCTCACCCGCCACATGCGAACCCACACAGGGGAGAAACCGCACGGCTGCTCTATTTGCCCGGCACGGTTCGCTGAGCGTAAAAGCCTCACCAACCACATGCGTATCCATACAGGGGAGAAGCCGTTTGGCTGCTCCATTTGCCCGGCACGGTTCGCTCATCGGCCAAACCTCAACGTACACATGCGGACCCACTCAGGGGAGAAGCCTTTTGACTGCTCCATTTGCAAGGCACGGTTCTCTCAGCGGCATATCCTCACCGTACACATGCGGACCCACACAGGGGAGAAGCCTTTTGACTGCTCCATTTGCAAGGCACGGTTCGCTCAGCGGCATATCCTCACCGTACACATGCGGACCCACACAGGGGAGAAGCCGTTTGGCTGCTCCATTTGCCAGGCGCGGTTCGCTCGGCGCTATAGCCTCACCTTACACATGCGAACTCACACAGGGGAGAAGCCGTTTGGCTGTTCTATGTGCACGATGCGTTTCTCTTGCCGGCCAAGCCTCACCAGCCACATGCGAACCCACACAGAGGAGAAGCCTTTTGGCTGCTCCATTTGCCCGGCACGGTTTGCTCTTCGTTCAAATCTCACCAGGCACATGCGGACCCACACAGGGGAGAAGCGGTTTGGCTGCGTCATCTGCCCGGCACGGTTCATTCAGCAGTCACACCTTATCGTACACCTGCGTACGCACGCACCCGAGTAGCGCCCGCACAGCTGCTTCATCTCGCGGCACGTTTCTCTGCTGGGTCAGATCTCCCCAAACCCATGAGGAGCCACTCAGTATAGCGACCGTGCGGCTGCTCCATCTGACTGGCACGGTTCGCTTTCCGGTTAGGCCTCACGGGGAGCATGCGAATCTACACAGGGGAGCGGCCTTTCGGCTGCTCCATGTGCCGGCACGATATTTGGATTCATCACATCTCAAAAGTCACTCGCTGTGTCATACGGGCGGCGGCTTCATTGTCGTCCATCATAAACAATCCTGCTGAAAAAGGTTCACAAACGCATCAGCTCTTACCGCACACAGGCGGAGGCATAATAAACAACGCAGTCAGAATCTTTTTCGGCTACGATAGATTTTGCAGTGCCTTGGCTATGTATGTGTCTGAAGGTCTCGATAACTTTGATGTCATGTTCCGAAAAGCAGCGTGGTGTTTCGTGCAGCGTTTATATGGTTCGACAAATATCATTATCAGTGTATTGGTTAAATGTGACATAGGGTGGCACTCGCCCTTTAGAGTGGCATGGAACGCTGCTCTGATAGCGCCTTGATATGTGATGTTTGGTAGAATTGGACCAAGTGTTTGTAAATACAAAGTTCTCTCTCTCTCTCTCTCTCATAATACACAGGGGAATGGCCGTACCATGGGCGTCGGAGACGGGGGAGGGGCTATTCGTGGGGGACGTCCCTCCCCAGAAAAAACATCCATGGATATCTAAAAAAGTAACCAATTGCATCGGTCGTTCGCAACGAGTCGTTGCACACAGAAATAAAACTTGTTCGAAAGAATGTTGATGATGTTCAGTTCGACGGTAGGGTAAGGTGCCTAATTAGCGACACCCTTAATTTGAACCGTCATTGCTCACGCTCTGTGGGTGCCACTGTATTACTGGCTTGATTTTCGGAGAGGTCGTTCATTTTTCTATTAAGATATAGTCATTTTCTGCTTCAGTATTCACTAACTTATTTGTAGTGAGCATTTTGGCAAACCATTGCAAAAAAAAAACGCTTATAGGGAACTCTTCCCGATTAGCGACCGGGGAGGGTCGCACTCGCTAATATGTCTATGGGTTTCCCCATATTAAAAATGGCAAAAAATGCGACGCCTGAAAAGATGAAATATTATCTCAAAAAGGTAACCTTTACGCAAAGCACTCAATCATTCGAACAGGAACGTTTATCCAACACATTTATGTACGTAAAAACTGATCACGTGATGCACCGAAGGCGAAAAGAAGGCGGAAACCCAAATTTTGCGGGCTCTCTCGTATGATATTCGAGGTCTGCGCTGAATTCGGCACCCCTGCAGTCGGTGACGACATTTGACATCCCCTGCCACACATTGCAAGCTTCAGCAACACCTCATTTTCATTTCTCTCTTTTCCCCTTTCTTTCCCTTCTTGAGCTATTTGCGACCATGTCAGGCGCAAATAGGAAATATGAGTTGCGACACATTTTTAACCGCCATGCTCTGCACAATTAAGCGATTCACTATGGGAAAACGGCAATCAATTGAAAAAGGAATGTCGATTCAGAATAAAAAAGGTGCATCATCCTAATGTGCATCGCTTTTCATCAGAGAGGGCCCAAACACACACGTTTTGGATAAGAAACTCGTCATTTTCATGTAAACTCACCTGAAACGTCCCACCAGAAACATCGACAACCGTAAAATAATTTAATTTGATAACCAAAGTATGGCTGACCTTTTGACGACGTTTTTACCCCGTTTTCTCCCACCAGTTTTTCTGTAGGGAGGCAGGTCGCAAATCGGAAAGGGTCGCTAATTAGGCACCTTACCCTATACCCAAAACTCAGGTAAAATGAAAATTATTTTAGCATCTTGTGAAATTCGGACCCGTCGGATACCGGTGAGCAAAGCTGGCCACAGAGAAGGACGGTGGACGGAGGGATATTGTCCCCAAGTAGGCGGAATGTAGGAGTTTTCCTTTCCAGTTTTAGTGAATGCTTTTGGTCTATAAATGCTTCGCTTTTAATTCAAATGCGTAGCACCATGAGACCTAAAATTCCTATAGGGTAAGATACATAAATAGCGACCCCCTTAAAGGGACTGTCCCACCTTAACACTAGATTTGAGTTGAGATAGCCATCTTGATTGACGTTCTTTGAAAATCAGTGCCGTGAAAACCGTTTCTCCAGCAATTACTTCATCGCAAAGAAATTTGAGTTTGATTTTGACATCTGTGCAAATAAGTGCCACAATGTATTGGTATAGGCACTTAAATCTGATGACGTCATCAGGCTCTCGAACGTCCGTTAAATGTTTGACTAAAACGTTTTGTAGCACGCGGTGGTATATGCTGCGTTGCGCGCAACAAATGCCGCACTTTTAAATAAAGTCGCTAGGAACAGCGGAGATCCCAAAAAGTAAACAAAAGTAAAAGTCTAATATCTTGAAAACCGGTGAATATTTTTCGGTGAAATTTGGTAGATATTCGTTTTCGCTCTTTCTGAACCGAGCGACATCACTTTCATGCCAATTCATAAACTTTTTTAAAGGTGGGAGGGTCCCTTTAATTTGAACCGTCACTGCTCACGCTTTATGGGTGCCACCGTATTATTGGATTGATTTTTGGAGAGACCGTTCATTTTCCTATCAGAATCTATTTATTTTCTGCCCCAATGTCTGCCCAACAAATTTATTTGTAGTGAGCATTTTAGCAAACCATTGCAAAAAAGTTGGGGGCAAGTTGGGGGCAAGCGCCCCCGCTGCCCCCCACCTCCCCCCCCCCCTGTTCCCGGGTCTATGCCTGGCACCAAGAATGTAGCCGGAACATTTTGTTACTATATAACATATTTGAGGGGGGGGGCTGATTTGCCCCCATCGGCCAGTTTTTCTTCTCTGTGCGAAAAATGGCATGAGCTGACGGCATTGAAATTGTCGACGTTTTCGTTGTCAGTCATGGAGGGTATTGGGTCAAAATGATGAGTTTGTTTTGTGTTCAGAGGCGTCTCCACGGTCAGTTTCTGGGAGACATGTTTTCGGCAGACCTCATCAGTCATCCCCGCCGTCCACGGTGTCTCCACCACCCTCGGCTCCACCGGCCACGGTGTCTCCACCACCCTCGGCTCCACCGGCCACGGTGTCTCCACCACCCTTGGCTCCACCGTCCACGGTGTCTCCACCACCCTCGGCTCCACGGCGGTTAAGCATTGTGATATCCCACACAGGCCACACACCAGATCATAGACATTACGCCCCTGTCCTTGTCTTGTCGCCAGATTGATCGTGTTAAAAGATCCAACATAAAGTTTCAACTTAATATCTTGTATAACCAGGGCTCCTGTGATCTGCAATTCGTTGCAAGATCAATTGGGTTGGGATCATTGATGTCACTCACATGTCTATGCACTTGTTTGCTGATCGCTAACGTTTGTAGCGTCAATCAATATATGCAAATGTGTTCTCCAGGTTTTGGTGGCACTCTTCAGTGTCCCCACTGCGACTTCAGCTGTTTGGGACAACATCGTCTGGACAGACACTTGAAGAGACGACATGGCCAAAGCGTGAACGGCAGATACAAGTGCAAGTGGTGTTCTTACGTCACCGACCACTTCGGCAGCATGACGCGGCACCGAAGGACTCACGCGAAAGAACGGCCGTACCGCTGTGAAGTGTGCGGCAAAACGTTTTCTCAACAAGTCGGTCTGACCGCTCACCGTCGTGTGCACACCGGTCAGAGTCCGTGCAAGTGTGATATCTGTGGGAAGGTGTTCACACGGCCCGGTGCCCTGACGATGCACAGACGTGTCCACGTTGGCGAGAAGGTCCGGCAGTGTGAGCAGTCTGGTGCCGCGTGTTCAGCTATATCTAACGACAGAGAACACGGGACATCTCGTATTCGTGTGAAGCCCCACCAGCGCCCTGAGTGTTCGGCCAGTTTTGGTAATCATGCACATCTCATTAGACACATGCGGACCCACACAGGAGAGAGGCCGTTTGGCTGCTCATTATGCACGAGACGGTTTTCTCTTCGATCAGCCCTCACCGTACACATGCGAACCCATACAGGGGGGAAACCGCACGGCTGCTCTATTTGCCCGGCACGGTTCGCCGAGCTTAAAAGCCTCACTGTACACATGCGAACCCATACAGGAGAGAAGCCGTTTGGCTGCTCCATTTGCCAGGCACGATTTGCTCATCGGTCAGCCCTCATTAATCACACGCGCATCCATACAGGGGAGAAGCCGTATGGCTGCTCTATTTGCCAGGCACGATTCACTGAGCGGCGGCATCTCACCGTACACATGCGAACCCATACAGGAGAGAAACCGTTTGGCTGCTCCATTTGCCCGGCACGGTTCGCCCAGCGTCCAACCCTCACCAACCACATGCGGACCCACACAGGGGAGAAGCCGTTTGGCTGTTCCATTTGCCCGGCACGGTTTGCTCAGCAATCGGCTCTCACCGTACACATGCGAACCCATACAGGAGAGAAGCCTTTTGGCTGCTCCATTTGCCCGGCACGGTTTGCTCTTCGTTCAATTCTCACCATTCACATGCGGACCCACACAGGGGAGAAGCTGTTTGGCTGCTCCGTTTGCCCGGCACGTTTTGCTCAGCGATCGGGTCTCAGCGGCCACATCAGGACCCACACAGGAGAGAAGCCGTTTGGCTGCTCCATTTGCCCGGCACGGTTTGCTCTTCGTTCAAATCTCACCAGTCACATGCGGACCCACACATGGTAGAGGCCTTTTGACTGCTCCATGTGTCCGGCACGGTTTGCTCAGCTTTCGCTTCTCACCAGTCACATGAGGACCCATACAGGGTAGAAGCCGTTTGGCCGCTCCATGTGCCCGGCACGGTTCGTTCAACGGTCGGCCCGAATAGCTCATATGCGAATCCACACAGGAGAGTGGCCGCAACGGCTGTTTCATATGCCCCGCTCGATTTTCAGTTTCATCACATCTTTAAACTCACCTGTCGACTCACAAGGGGGAGCGGCCGCTAGGTCGTCCATTACAAATAACCCTGCTCACAGTGGCGCAGGAACTATTTTCTGTCTGGGAGGCTCATTACGCGCCGCCGGAATGTACACTGTGGCAGGTCTGGACGCTTCTGTCTTTACATCGTGCTCCTTACCGCTGAATGCGTTTGATTCGCGTCAAATCTTGTGTGAAGACTTAGAACTGTACTAGCAATCTTATGGTCAAAGAATTTTAGAAATCGACTGATAAAAATTTGAGTTATGAGCGTGTAAACACAAAATTGTGATTGCCGCGTTTCCTGCGTCGGCCGATCCCGCCGCAGCGGGTGACATATTCTTTGCAGGCTTATAAATGTCATACTGATTGTTGAATTAATTAGAAACTTATCATACATACTCTGAAATGTCTGCTCTTTCATAAAGTGAAAGAAATCAGAAAATTGGCTCGTAACTTTTTGAGTTATCTGCGTGTAAACGCAAAACTGTCGCTAATATGGCAATTTCGATCACATTGGACCTCAGCTTACCTTGAAGATAATGACCTAGGTTCATGAAACTCACACACAACAGAGTTCCCCATGGCGTCTTCCTACCCTCCAAATGTCATTCCACTGGACTTAGTACTCACAACCCTTCACCTACCGCTAAAACCGTGACCTGTACGTTCCATTCTCAAAAGACACATTCGAAAACACCAAGGTAGCGCTCGTACGCATGCTGAATCTGCCCTGCACAGTTGACTTCACGATCGCTGATCAACAGACACATGTGGACTCAGAGACAATGTGGACTACAAACAACGACCCACACGAGGGAGCAGGACATGTCTGCGGGGCGGCATACATCTTTGCATCTTTTGAGCCTTAAATGTTAACTTTTTTTTTACTGATTTCTTGTAGTTCAGTTATATGTACCCAACTTGCTGGCTGCTGCAATACATTGTTGTTCAGGATCAGTTTTTGTTGTTGTCGTTGTTGTTACGATATTTGGGCGCCGTCTCTGAGTGCGCCTCCGATTTTCTAACCTACTCCAACTCCGCCTCTGGGAGCTGGTGGGAAATTGCATTGTTAAAGGTTTAAAACACTCCATTCACAATGTGTTGACTGCTCTAAGTGTCGCAATTACGGAGCGTGTGTATCTTGAGGCTTGCAACATGGTATTTAATGTGTGAATGCCATTTTTATCCCAGGTACATTTTGTCACCAGACGCTTACATCTACTTCCCTAAATTAGCTTCGGAGTTCGGACGACACCTACGCTACGGTTACAGGACAACGATAGGCGTTATCACAAGTGTATTCGCGGCCATTGGGGCGACGTAAGAAAAGAAGAAACCAACTGGCCCCAAGAACTTTAAATTATCAGTTAGCATGCACCTTTTCCTTGATGTGTAGATAATTTACCATTATTTGTTACAGAAAATTGCATTTAAAAACTTTCATTTATCCTTTTTTCATCGTTTGCACAATATGTTCTTTTACTAAGCTAGAAACACTAATTAGAAATAGTTCCCGCATCATCAAGAACAATAGGGAAGGCTTGAAGTGAATAAGATAATTTAAACGGTTTGTAATATATGTGAAGGCACTTCTAAAATTGCCTGTAGAAATATTGAAGGCAAAAGTTCAACTTTTTCACAAGACGGATGTCTATAAACCTATTTAACTTGTGACAACTCAGCCGGTGTTTCGTCGCCTACAGCCCAGCTTTCCCTAGTGACCGATAGAGGCGCTGCTATCGATGTCCGCCCGTGCCGCCTAACGATTTACCGAACTGCGTTTTGTGGAATGCTTATTCGCCGAATGTCAATATGTCGAATGCATTTTGCCGACGTGTCAGAAAGGCGAAGTGCTAAAAGTCGAAATGAAATTTGCGCACATGCCTTTTTGCCGACGTGCAAAAAGTATAATTACATTTCGACTAATCGACATTTCAGCAAGCTGCCAATTCGGCAGATTGACATTTCGGCAAATTTACATTTTTCAACTAATTGACATTTCGACTAATGGGCAAATCGCATTTCGGCAAATTTACATTTCGGCTAATAAGCATTTCGGCAAATTGGCATTTCGGAAGAAAAGGCATGTCGGGAAATGGCATTTTGACATTTTGACACGTCGGCAAAAAGCACATCGGCAAAATGACGTTCGGCAAAATGACATTCGGCAAATCGCCTTTCGGGATTTTGTCCGGACACCTGCGCTACTGGCAACCAGTAGCGGCGGAACACCTTCAATTAAGGGGGGGGGGCACTGCTGACTTTTGGTCCCATTTTTCCATGCAACGCCCATAGGGCTAATGTTAGAATGCCAAAATCAAAGGGGGCACGGTGTCCCGGTGCCCTCCCCGTTCCGCCGCCTATGCTGGCAACAAATTATATGGTTTATAATTATTGAACCAGTTTGGGGTAAAATATCATTAAACAAGTAAATAAATTTAAATAGTTATTCTTTGAGTTGCATTCAACATGTTCCTCCTTAGAGCACTTCATTATGTTCATTTCATTTTTTCATTTGTTGAATGCACTCTAGTCTTTCTAGATGCGAGCGTGCTGCTCCGGCCCAAATCACACTTCCGTACTCTAGGACCGATCGGACATTAGCACAATACGCTGCGATAACTCCTATTACAACAGCCGCATCGTACGCCCTGCAGACTCCTTATAAGGAGAGCTGACGCCCGATTACAACTGAATCAATGTAATCGGAAAAGTTCAGTTTGCCGTCAATGATGACGCCTAGGTCTTTCACGCTAGTGACAAAAGAGAGCACGGTTCCGCCAATGCTGAAGGGGACCGGAAGTAGTTTTGCTTTCAGTGACACACGTAGGTAAGTGAGAGCATTTGGCCGGGTTTAGAGTGATGTGCCAAGCCTGGGACCAGGGGCCCGGGAACGATTTTCAAGTTGGGGAGGGGGGCGAGCCTAAAATGCCTGACATGATGCATTGAAACAGTGACGTAGCTAGGGGTCTAAGGAGACACGTACTCCCCCCCCCCCCCCCAATCGGGATAAAAGGGACCCTCGGGACCGAGGGGCCCTGCGGCGCCATTTGACCGCTGAGGGTTAACGATGGCCATATTTCTACTCAGAAGGGCCCCATGGGGCTCGTTAGAGCACCCCATGGGAACCTAAATAGCCAAACTAAGATCTCCATGAGGGACCCACGCCGGCTTTTGAGGGCCTCTTGCGGCTTTTAAGGGCACCTCGGTTGTCTCCAAAGGCCCGTTACTGGCCTCTGAGAGGTCTTACCGGCCTATGAGGGGCCAGTTCTAGGGGCATTTCCCGCCTGTGATGGTCCCACACTTATTTTTCTGAGGGCCCCATAACGGCAACTATGGGGCCCTCGTCGGCGCCTATGAGGGCCCACACCGGTGTCTATGAGGGTTTCACACCCCCAACTCTGAGTGCCTACACCAGTACCTATTAAAGCCCTATATCGGCGGTTCTGAGGACCCAACCAACACCTGCGCATCTAAAGGTCACCCACTGGTGACTTTTGAGGGCCCCACACCGGTGACTCTGAGGGCCCCATCGGCGTCCGACAGTACCATGCCGGTCTCTAAGGACCCCACAGGATTTCTTCTGCCGGCCTAACGACCCCTTGCCGGCCACTGAGACCCCCTGCCGGCTTGTAGAGAGTTCGCGTCAGCAGCTCTAAAGGCCCAACACCCGTCTGTGACGGCTCCACACCAGCGTCTATGAGGGCCCAAAGCTACGCCTGTAAGGACCCTCATCGGCGCCTCTGAGAGAATCACACTAGCACCTCTGAGCGCCCACACCGGCACCTGCATGGGGGCCCCACACCGGTGCCTCTAAAGGCCCCTTACTCGACGGCTCTGAGGGCCCTACGCCGGTGATTCTGAGGGTGCTACCGATAACCCAAGGCACCACACAAAGCCCTTAGTGTCACTGAGCTTCAATCCCATACCGGCCCTCCGAGGGCGCCACGTCAGTGCACTCATTGCCCCACACCCCTCCATCACACCCGGAGCGGGTAAACTGTGTTATACCTATAGCAACGATTTTACTGCACCGTTGTACGTTATGTATTTCTCAAAGTTGACTCAAGCTGGTGCAGTATAAAATATGGCCTGCCAAACTTATGGCCAAGGTCAGGCCCAAATCAAAGCGGGATGACAATAGCAGATGTTGTCAAATCGATACTGTATCAGCAGAAACCATTCAGATGGCAAGGAAAATGCCGTGTGTTGATGTGTAGATGCATAAAGGAAACAAGAAGGAAAGAAGTCCGGAAAAGGGAGGAAATATCTTTTCTCGCTGCCTCAATGTTGAGGGGGTGCCGCCCCCTCGGCTCCCAAGTTCGGGGCAAGCGCCCCCGCTGCCCCCCCCCCCCTGTTCCCGGGTCTATGCCTGGGAATGTAGCCGGAATATTTTGTTACTTGTTACATATTTGAGGGGGGGGGGGGCTGATTTGCCCCCACCGGCCAGTTTTTCTTCTCTGTGCGAAAAATGGCATGAGCTGACGGCATTGAAATTGTCGACGTTTTCGTTGTCAGTCATAGAGTGTATTGGGTCAAAATGATGAGTTTGTATCGTGTTCAGAGGCGTCTCCACGGTCAGTTTCTGGGAGACATGTTTTCGGCAGACCTCATCAGTCATCCCCGCCGTCCTCGGTGTCTCCACCACCCTCGGCTCCACCGGCCACGGTGTCTCCACCACCCTTGGCTCCACCGTCCACGGTGTCTCCACCACCCTCGGCTCCACCGGCCAAGGTGTCTCCACCACCCTTGGCTCCACCGGCCACGGTGTCTCCACCACCCTCGGCTCCACCGGCCACGGTGTCTCCACCACCCTCGGCTCCACCGGCCACGGTGTCTCCACCAACCTCGGCTCCACCGGCCACGGTGTTTCCACCACCCTCGGCTCCACCGTCCACGGTGTCTCCACCACCCTCGGCTCCACCGGCCACGGTGTCTCCACCACCCTCGGCTCCACCGGCCACGGTGTCTCCACCGCCCTCGGCTCCACCGGTCTTGGTGTCTCCACCACCCTTGGCTTCACCGTCCACGGTGTCTCCACCACCCTCGGCTCCACCGGCCACGGTGTCTTCACCACCCTTGGCTCCACCGTCCACGGTGTCTCCACCACCCTCGGCTCCACCGTCCACGGTGTCTCCACCACCCTCGGCTCCACCGGCCACGGTGTCTCCACCACCCTCGGCTCCACCGGCCACGGTGTCTCCACCACCCTTGGCTCCACCGTCCACGGTGTCTCCACCACCCTCGGCTCCACCGTCCACGGTGTCTCCACCACCCTCGGCTCCACCGGCCACGGTGTCTCCACCACCCTCGGCTCCACCGGCCACGGTGTCTCCACCACCCTCGGCTCCACCGGCCACGGTGTCTCCACCACCCTTGGCTCCACCGTCCACGGTGTCTCCACCACCCTCGGCTCCACCGGCCACGGTGTCTCCACCACCCTCGGCTCCACCGGCCACGGTGTCTCCACCACCCTTGGCTCCACCGTCCACGGTGTCTTCACCACCCTCGGCTCCACCGTCCACGGTGTCTCCACCACCCTCGGCTCCACCGGCCACGGTGTCTCCACCACCCTCGGCTCCACCGGCCACGGTGTCTCCACCACCCTTGGCTCCACCGTCCACGGTGTCTCCACCACCCTCGGCTCCACCGGCCACGGTGTCTCCACCACCCTCGGCTCCACCGGCCACGGTGTCTCCACCACCCTTGGCTCCACCGTCCACGGTGTCTCCACCACCCTCGGCTCCACCGGCCACGGTGTCTCCACCACCCTCGGCTCCACGGCGGTTAAGCATTGTGATATCCCACACAGACCACACACCAGATCATAGACATTACGCCCTTGTCCTTGTCTTGTCGCCAGATTGATCGTGTTAAAAGATCCAACATAAAGTTTCAACTTAATATCTTGTATAACCAGGGCTCCTGTGATCTGCAATTCGTTGCAAGATCAATTGGGTTGTGATCATTGATGTCACTCACATATCTATGCACTTGTTTGCTGATCGCTAACGTTTGTAGCGTCAATCAATATATGCAAATGTGTTCTCCAGGTTTTGGTGGCACTCTTCAGTGTCCCCACTGCGACTTCAGCTGTTTGGGACAACATTGTCTGGACAGACACTTGAAGAGACGACACGGCCAAAGCGTGAACGGCAGATACAAGTGCAAGTGGTGTTCTTACGTCACCGACCACTCCGGCAGCATGACGCGGCACCGAAGGACTCACGCGGAAGAACGGCCGTACCGCTGTGAAGTGTGCGGCAAAACGTTTGCTCAACAAGTCGGTCTGACCGCTCACCGTCGTGTGCACACCGGTCAGAGTCCGTGCAAGTGTGATATCTGTGGGAAGGCGTTCACACGTTCTGGTGATCTGGCGATGCACAGACGTGTCCACGCTGGCGAAAAGGTCCGGCAGTGTGAGCAGTCTGGTGCCGCGTGTTTAGCTACAACTAACGGCAAAGAACACAAGACACACGGTGTCCGTGTGAAGCCGCATCAGTGTCATGAATGTCGAGCCAGATTTGTTACACGCGCAGATCTCACTGTACACATACGAACCCATACCGGGGAGAAGCCGTACAGCTGCTCCATTTGCCCGGCACGGTTCGCTGAGCGGTCACATCTCGTCAGACACATGCGGACCCTTACAAAGGAGAAGTCGCTTGGCTGCTCCATTTGCCAGGCAAGATTCGCTTATCAGTCAACGCTCACCATACACATGCGGACCCACACAGGGGAGAAGCTTTTTGACTGCTCCATTTGCCCGGCACGATTTGCTCTTCGTTCAACGCTCACCATACACATGCGGACCCACACAGGGGAGAAGCCGTTTGACTGTTCCATTTGCAAGGCACGGTTCGCTCAGCGGCATATCCTCACCGAACACATGCGGACCCACACAGGGGAGAAGCCTTTTAGCTGCTCCATTTGCCCGGCACGTTTTGCTCAGCGATCGGCTCTCAGCGGCCACATGAGGACCCACACAGGAGAGAAGCCGTTTGGCTGCTCCATTTGCCCGGCACGGTTTGCTCTTCGTTCAACTCTCACCAGTCACATGCGAACTCACACAGGGGAGAAGCCGTTTGGCTGCTCTATGTGCACGATGCGTTTCTCTTGCCGGCCAAGCCTCACCCGCCACATGCGGACCCACACAGGGGAGAAGCCGTTTGGCTGCTCTATTTGCCCGGCACGGTCCGCTCTTCGTTCAAATCTCACCAGGCACATGCGGACCCACACAGGGGAGAAGCCTTTTGGCTGCTCTATTTGCCCGGCACGGTTCGCTCAGCGGTCAGGCCTCACTGTACACATGCGAACCCACACAGAGGAGAAGCGGTTTGGCTGCGTCATCTGCCCAGCACGGTTCATTCAGCAGTCAGACCTTATTGTACACCTGCGTACGCACGCACACGAGTAGCGCCCGCACAGCTGCTTCATCTCCCGGCACGTTTCTCTGCTGGGTCAGATCTCCCCAAACCCATGAGGAGCCACTCAGTATAGCGACCGTGCGGCTGCTCCATCTGACTGGCACGGTTCATTTTCCGGTTAGGCCTCACGGGGAGCATGCGAATCTACACAGGGGAGCGGCCGTTCGGCTGCTCCATGTGCCGGCACGATATTTGGATTCATCACATCTCAAAAGTCACCCGCTTTGTCATACGGGCGGCGGCTTCATTGTCGTCCATCATAAACAATCCTGCTGAAAAAGGTTCACAAACGCATCAGCTTTTACCGCACACAGGCGGAGGCATAATAAACAACGCAGTCAGAATCTTTTTCGGCTACGATAGATTTTGCAGTGCCTTGGCTATGCATGTGTCTGAAGGTCTCGATAACTTTGATGTCATGTTCCGAAAAGCAGCGTGGTGTTTCGTGCAGCGTTTATATGATTTGACAAATAATATCATTATCAGTGTATTGGTTAAATGTGACATAGGGTGGCACTCACCCTTTAGAGTGGCATGGAACGCTGCTCTGATAGCGCCTTGATATGTGATGTTTGGTAGAATTGGACCAAGTGTTTGTAAATACAAAGTTCTCTCTCTCTCTCTCTCATAATACACAGGGGAATGGCCGTACCATGGGCGTCGGAGACGGGGGAGGGGCTATTCGTGGGGGACGTCCCTCCCCAGAAAAAACATCCATGGATATCTAAAAAAGTAACCAATTGCATCGGTCGTTCGCAACGAGTCGTTGCACACAGAAATAAAACTTGTTCGAAAGAATGTTGGTGATGTTCAGTTCGACGGTAGGGTAAGGTGCCTAATTAGCGACACCCTTAATTTGAACCGTCATTGCTCACGCTCTGTGGGTGCCACTGTATTACTGGCTTGATTTTCGGAGAGGTCGTTCATTTTTCTATTAACCCGCGCCCTGCTGGGGGGGGGGTGTTTGAACACCCCCCTTGTGGTTTTTCGCGAATATCTCAAAAACGGCGGCGCGGAGCGCCGCCGTTTTTGGTACACCTTATCATACATCAATTCTACACATGTTGTGAAAATTTCAGACCAAGGTCATTCAAGGTCAGGTCACCAGGTCACTTGAAGTGACCTCACCTCATAAAAAGTTTCAATGTCTGTCATAGCTACACCGAGTGACCGATCGCTTTGAAACTTTCAGCGATTGCTAAGAGCAATAGCATGTACAAAATGTATATCTCAGAATTTTGATATCGATGACCTAAGGTCAGGTCAATTTTGCGACCTCCCCATTATAAGTCAATGGGAGAAAATTGAAATGCGCCTCTTTTGGATGAAAGACATTATAAACACTCCCAAACACCGAATTACAAGTGGTTTAGACACACTGAACTTAAAAATGGTGTCCGTGACCCTTGTTTATGCCCTGAGGTCATCTTAGGTCACGAATGGTATCTAACAGTTTTTCGCAAATAACTTTTGATAGAGGCATGCTAGAGCGATGAAAACGCCTTAGATGTGTTCAGCTTGACGATACGGATCGACTGATATGCAACATGACCCTTTCCGGTCAGGTCATGACCTTGACCTGAGGTCAAATTTTCAAGTTGACCTTTCAAGGTCAAGTTATAGTTCATTCGATGCGTCTTGACGAGAGGAACACGATGCCGGTAAAAGGAAGCTCGTACAAGGCTTGGGTCAAAAGTTATTGCAGAAAAACTGTTTTCAAAAAAATCGGCTATTTTTGCAGTTTTTGCCCCCTGCAGGCGAAACCGTTGACGTTAGGTCAAATCTGAGAGAATTACTCGGAAAGGGCGTTAATAGGGCTATCGAATGCGCTTTTCCGCGGCGCTGTAGCTCTATTGGTTCCCGAGTTATGCGTTGGCTTCTTGGAAATTTTCGACATTCGACCTGGAAATCGGCGAAATTTTGCCTTCAATGACCTCTGGTGACCTGACCTTTGACCTGACCAAAAAATTGACCGAAGTGATTTCGTCATTATTTTTGACGCTCTTTCGAACGCCGCCTTCCGCGTATCGCTACGTGGCCCAGGAGCCGAGTTACAAGGGGGGGTGTTCAAACACCCCCCCCCCCCCCAGCAGGGCGTGGAAATCCAGGACCCCCAGCAGGGCGCGGGTTAAAATATAGTCATTTTCTGCTTCAGTATTCACTAACTTATTTGTAGTGAGCATTTTGGCAAACCATTGCAGAAAAAAAAAAACGCTAATAGGGAACTCTTCCCGATTAGCGACCGGGGAGGGTCGCACTCGCTAATATGTCTATGGGTTTCCCCATATTAAAAATGGCAAAAAATGCGACGCCTGAAAAGATGAAATATTATCTCAAAAAGGTAACCTTTACGCAAAGCACTCAATCATTCGAACAGCAACGTTTATCCAACACATTTATGTAAGTAAAAACTGATCACATGATGCACCGAAGGCGAAAAGAAGGCGGAAACCCAAATTTTGCGGGCTGTCTCGTATGATATTCGAGGTCTGCGCTGAATTCGGCACCCCTGCAGTCGGTGACGACATTTGACATCCCCTGCCACACATTGCAAGCTTCAGCAACACCTCATTTTCATTTCTCTCTTTTCCCCTTTCTTTCCCTTCTTGAGCTATTTGCGACCATGTCAGGCGCAAATAGGAAATATGAGTTGCGACACATTTTTAACCGCCATGCTCTGCACAATTAAGCGATTCACTATGGTAAAACGGCAATCAATTGAAAAAGGAATGTCGATTCAGAATAAAAAAGGTGCATCATCCTAATGTGCATCGCTTTTCATCAGAGAGGGCCCAAACACACACGTTTTGGATAAGAAACTCGTCATTTTCATGTAAACTCACCTGAAACGTCCCACCAGAAACATCGACAACCGTAAAATAATTTAATTTGATAACCAAAGTATGGCTGACCTTTTGACGACGTTTTTACCCCGTTTTCTCCCACCAGTTTTTCTGTAGGGAGGCAGGTCGCAAATCGGAAAGGGTCGCTAATTAGGCACCTTACCCTATACCCAAAACTCAGGTAAAATGAAAATTATTTTAGCATCTTGTGAAATTCGGACCCGTCGGATACCGGTGAGCAAAGCTGGCCACAGAGAAGGACGGTGGACGGAGGGATATTGTCCCCAAGTAGGCGGAATGTAGGAGTTTTCCCTTCCAGTTTTAGTGAATGCTTCTGGTCTATAAATGCTTCGCTTTTAATTCAAATGCGTAGCACCATGAGACATAAAATTCCTATAGGGTAAGATACATAAATAGCGACCCCCTTAATTTGAACCGTCACTGCTCACGCTTTATGGGTGCCACCGTATTATTGGATTGATTTTTGGAGAGACCGTTCATTTTCCTATCAGAATCTATTTATTTTCTGCCCCAATGTCTGCCCAACAAATTTATTGGTAGTGAGCATTTTAGCAAACCATTGCAAAAAAGTTGGGGGCAAGTTGGGGGCAAGCGCCCCCGCTGCCCCCCACCCCCCCCCCCTGTTCCCGGGTCTATGCCTGGCACCAAGAATGTAGCCGGAACATTTTGTTACTATATAACATATTTGAGGGGGGGGGGGCTGATTTGCCCCCATCGGCCAGTTTTTCTTCTCTGTGCGAAAAATGGCATGAGCTGACGGCATTGAAATTGTCGACGTTTTCGTTGTCAGTCATGGAGGGTATTGGGTCAAAATGATGAGTTTGTTTTGTGTTCAGAGGCGTCTCCACGGTCAGTTTCTGGGAGACATGTTTTCGGCAGACCTCATCAGTCATCCCCGCCGTCCACGGTGTCTCCACCACCCTCGGCTCCACCGGCCACGGTGTCTCCACCACCCTCGGCTCCACCGTCCACGGTGTCTCCACCACCCTCGGCTCCACCGGCCACGGTGTCTCCACCACCCTTGGCTCCACCGTCCACGGTGTCTCCACCACCCTCGGCTCCACGGCGGTTAAGCATTGTGATATCCCACACAGGCCACACACCAGATCATAGACATTACGCCCTTGTCCTTGTCTTGTCGCCAGATTGATCGTGTTAAAAGATCCAACATAAAGTTTCAACTTAATATCTTGTATAACCAGGGCTCCTGTGATCTGCAATTCGTTGCAAGATCAATTGGGTTGGGATCATTGATGTCACTCACATGTCTATGCACTTGTTTGCTGATCGCTAACGTTTGTAGCGTCAATCAATATATGCAAATGTGTTCTCCAGGTTTTGGTGGCACTCTTCAGTGTCCCCACTGCGACTTCAGCTGTTTGGGACAACATCGTCTGGACAGACACTTGAAGAGACGACATGGCCAAAGCGTGAACGGCAGATACAAGTGCAAGTGGTGTTCTTACGTCACCGACCACTTCGGCAGCATGACGCGGCACCGAAGGACTCACGCGAAAGAACGGCCGTACCGCTGTGAAGTGTGCGGCAAAACGTTTGCTCAACAAGTCGGTCTGACCGCTCACCGTCGTGTGCACACCGGTCAGAGTCCGTGCAAGTGTGATATCTGTGGGAAGGTGTTCACACGGTCCGGTACCCTGACGATGCACAGACGTGTCCACGTTGGCGAGAAGGTCCGGCAGTGTGAGCAGTCTGCGACCGAGTGTTTAGCTACAACTAACGGCAAAGAACACAAGACACCCGGTGTCCGTGTGAAGCCGCATCAGTGTCATGAATGTCGAGCCGCCAGATTTGTTACACGCGCAGATCTCACTGTACACATACGAACCCATACCGGGGAGAAGCCGTACAGCTGCTCCATTTGCCCGGCACGGTTCGCTCGGCGCGGCGGTCAAATCTCGTCAGCCACACGCGGACCCACACAAAGGAGAAGTCGTTTGGCTGCTCCATTTGCCAGGCAAGATTCGCTTATCATTCACCGTTCACAATACACATGCGGACCCACACAGGGGAGAAGCCGTTTGGCTGCTCCATTTGTAAGGCACGGTTCACTCAGCGGTCAAATCTCGTCAGCCACATGCGGGCCCACACAGTGGAGAAGCCCTTTGGCTGTTCCATTTGCCCGGCACGGTTCACTCATCAGTCGCATTTCATCAGGCACATGCGGGCCCACTCAGGGGAGAAGCCTTTTGGCTGCTCCATTTGCCCGGCACGGTTCACTCAGCGGTCAAATCTCGTCAGCCACATGAGGACCCACACAGGAGAGAAGCCGTTTGGCTGCTCCATTTGCCCGGCACGTTTTGCTCAGCGATCGGCTTTCACCGTACACATGCGGACCCACACAGGGGAGAAGCCTTTTGGCTGCTCCATTTGCCCGGCACGGTTTGCTCTTCGTTCAAATCTCACCAGGCACATGCGGACCCACACAGGGGAGAAGCGGTTTGGCTGCGTCATCTGCCCGGCACGGTTCATTCAGCAGTCAGACCTTATCGTACACCTGCGTACGCATAGGCGTCGCCAGAGATTTTCGGTTGGGGGGGGGCAAAATCAACTTTTGTGTTAAAACTTGCCTTTCCCCAGTCTTTACTCACTCGTTTTACATATCATTCGACGCGCAATGGTGCAAGGAATCCGATGGTGACAAAGGTTTCCTTCTAGCTATGACATGTAATTTTTTTTACAGAAAAATTTGAAATTTTGAAATTTCATGACAAAAACGACTGGTAGAATTATAGTATATAGTGGCTGCGATTGCCGACGCACTGCAGAGGGCCCCTGTGCAGACGCTCGACGCTCATGATCATTACCCAGAAAAAGGTGAAAAACGCTCCATTTAATCGGATCACCCTGCTAAAACTTCCATTCACGCATGCATGCAGAGGTTTTACTTGAAATGCATAGGACTTATCCCAGCCGCCGATCGTAGCTAAGTTGGGCATTCGGCGGAGAGTGAGTGTCGGAAGTGTGAATCGGAAGTAATTCATCTTTGCTCCAGTGAGAGGAAGTGTTTGTTCACTCGAGTGTGAACAAAAGTTTCACGTTTTTGAAGGGAAGCGCTGCAAACGCGAACAAAACACTGTTTAACGGAACAAAAAGTTACGCACGGCATAGCGGCAAGGGATCCCTTAGAGATAGGTTTGGGACTTCCAGGCCATTTCAGGCCACTCAGGGTCAGTGCTGACTCAGCATGCTTAGGATCCCGCGGAGATCGGCGTGGGTCACCTCAAATATTTACGTGTACATACGTGGTGCTTTAGGGCTTTCCGAGCCCAAGGTGGGGCCCTCAGAAGCCAGTGTGGGCGGCGGGCGCTAAGAGACTAGGCCCAGGGTGAGCCTGGAGCCCTCGGATAACAGTGTGAACCCTCGGGGTCTGTGTCGAATCCCTTAGGACCCTACGTAGGGACATAATAAACATGTGTTGCGGACCTCAGAGGGACACGTGAGCTGTGACCCCCTCAGATGCCGGCTTGGGGTTAGCAAAGTCTGTCGCCTCAAAAGTTTGGCTGAACTATCAGAGGCCAGTTAAGGTTCTCAGAAATGTTCGAAGGCTCAGAGATCCCTGTATGGGCTTGGGCCCTCAGAGCACATGGACACCAGTGGGACTTTCAGAGGCCGGTTTGGGCCCTCTGAAAGCTTCTTTAGGGCTCAGTGGAGCTCCTTAGGAGCCTTTGTAAAGCAAGCTCATGAGCCATGCGACACTTGTACGGTAGGTACTTGAGCCTGTCGCACACATTTGACGAGAGTTGAGAAAGGCCCCGAAGATTTCGTTTCACGCTTTGAACGAAAATTATGTCAGCACTCCAAAACTTATGAAAATCAGCTGTAAAATGTAATAAAGAACAAACTAGGAACATAGAATGAATCACAGCATTGACATTTCCGAGTCTGGACTCGGAGTCTTGAGGATTTTGGCGACTGCGAGTCAGACTCTGGTTTGAACTGCACGCTCCAACCGAGTCTGACCTCACAGGCATTCTCAGAAAGGTACCCCCCATTTTTTTCCCGACTCCAAAATCTCATCGGATCTGTATCGATCTCAGGGGGTGCCCGGTCCGAGGTTGGGGGGGCAAGCTGCCCCGCTTGCCCCCCCGTGGCGACGCTAATGTGCGTACGCACGCACACGAGTAGCTCCCGCACAGCTGCTTCATTTCGCGGCACGTTACTCTGCTGGGTCAGATCTCCCCAAACCCATGAGGAGCCACTCAGTATAGCGACCGTGCGGCTGCTCCATCTGACTGGCACGGTTCGCTTTCCGGTTAGGCCTCACGGGGAGCATGCGAATCTACACAGGGGAGCGGCCGTTCGGCTGCTCCATGTGCCGGCACGATATTTGGATTCAGCACATCTCAAAAGTCACCCGCTGTGTCATACGGGCGGCGGCTTCATTGTCGTCCATCATAAACAATCCTGCTGAAAAAGGTTCACAAACGCATCAGCTTTTACCGCACACAGGCGGAGGCATAATAAACAACGCAGTCAGAATCTTTTTCGGCTACGATAGATTTTGCAGTGCCTTGGCTATGTATGTGTCTGAAGGTCTCGATAACTTTGATGTCATGTTCCGAAAAGTAGCGTGGTGTTTCGTGCAGCGTTTATATGATTCGACAAATATCATTATCAGTGTATTGGTTAAATGTGACATAGGGTGGCACTCACCCCTTAGAGTGGCATGGAACGCTGCTGTGATAGCGCCTTGATATGTGATGTTTGGTAGAATTGGACCAAGTGTTTGTAAATACAAAGTTCTCTCTCTCTCTCTCTCTCTCTCTCTCTCTCTCTCTCTCTCTCTCTCTCTCTCTCTCTCTCTCTCTCTCTCTCTCTCTCTCTCTCTCTCTCTCTCTCTCTCTCTCTCTCTCTCTCTCTCTCTCTCTCTCTCTCTCTCTCTCTCTCTCTCTCTCTCTCTCTCTCTCTCTCTCTCTCTCTGTCTCTCTCTCTCTGTCTCTCTCTCTGTCTCTCTCTCTGTCTCTCTCTCTCTCTGTCTCTCTCTCTCTCTCTCTCTCTCTGTCTCTCTCTCTCTCTCTCTCTCTCTCTCTCTCTCTGTCTCTCTCTCTCTCTCTCTCTCTCTCTCTCTCTCTCTCTCTCTCTCTCTCTCTCTCTCTCTCTCTCTCTCTCTCTCTCTCTCTCTCTCTCTCTCTCTCTCTCTCTCTCTCTCTCATAATACACACAGGGGAATGGCCGTACCATGGGCGTCGGAGACGGGGGAGGGGCTATTCGTGGGGGACGTCCCTCCCCAGAAAAAAAAACATCCATGGATATCTAAAAAAGTAACTATTTGCATCGGTCGTTCGCAACGAGTCGTTGCACACAGAAATAAAACTTGTTCGAAAGAATGTTGATGATGATCAGTTCGACGGTACCCAAACCTCAGGTAAAATGAAAATTATTTTAGCATCTTGTGAAATTCGGACCCGTCGGATACCGGTGAGCAAAGCTGGCCACAGAGAAGGACGGTGGACGGAGGGATATTGTCCCCAAGTAGGCGGAATGTAGGAGTTTTCCCTTCCAGTTTTAGTGAATGCTTCTGGTCTATAAATGCTTCGCTTTTAATTCAAATGCGTAGCACCATGAGACCTAAAATTCCTATAGGGTAAGATACATAAATAGCGACCGCCTTAATTTGAACCGTCACTGCTCACGCTTTATGGGTGCCACTGTATTATTGGATTGATTTTTGGAGAGACCGTTCATTTTCCTATCAGAATCTATTCATTTCCTGCCCCAATGTCCACAAATTTATTTGTAGTGAGCATTTTAGCAAACCATTGCAAAGAAAAAAAAACGCTTATGGGGAACTCATCCTGATTAGCAACCGGGGAGGGTCGCTAATAGGTCTATGGGTTTTCCCATAGTAAATAAAATGGCGAAAAATGTTACGCTCGAATACATGAAATAATATACTTGAATATAACATAACAATATAACATATACGCAAAGCACTTAATCACAAGTGTGGGACCGATTCCCTTCTTCTATATCATAATAAAGAGAGTACACGTTCAAGCTTTGTTACATAGAAACAGCCGTCACTTTCCCCACGTGTCGGCACCGTCCACCGACCCGGCGGGTCGGCGGACCGGTCCTTCATTGTGCAACCACCCTGCATATAACGCACAGGCACTGGCGAATCAGAATCAGAACCACAGTTGCAATACAAGTCTCGGCCCGCTCAGTCGTCTCTCCTATCCGCGCCTCCACGACAATGGTGGCAGCGGCGGTCGAGGGGACTTGTGCCCCTCACCACGGACCCCAGCCTCTACATCTGCACTGACATCGCAGACTGGTTAGTCCGTGCTCCGTGACAGTGTATCGCCCCTACGTCGCGTCATCGACTAGGGAGCTGACCATCCTGGACTCGTCATCGTCCGACATCACCGTCTCCAGTGAGTAGCTCTGCCCAGCAAGACTAACGACTAACTGCCCTGCGGCAAGGTCATCAGCTACCCTGGACTACTACGGAGCCCGCCGACAGCGCACGGCTCATCAGCCAGCGCCGTCCCACTCACCGTCATCGAGTGATGGACACCACCTCGCTGAAGGACTCAAGCTCGGAGGAGAGAAGATAAAACAAAAACTTCAACGCTAAATTCAAGACAAACTGGCACCGAAATCAAGAAAATGCATTATGAGCTTTTGTTGTATTTTCGTCAAAAAGTGACAGTGAAATTGTGCTGTGAAATCTGTTTTAACTTCGATGTGTTTCAAAAACCGTACTGTTTCATTATCCGTTTTCGTCAGTGTTCTGTCGTTTGTTGTGCTTCATTGTGGTTGCTCACCCCAAAATTTACGGAGAAATTGCAAGTGCATTTAATTTTTGCCTGCACTTTGCCGTGTCATTTTGACACTAGTAAACGTAAAAAGAGCCTGCTCTCAACGGTATGAACATTCAAATACGTTAATCGTGGTCAATTCACTGAAATTATATTGTATTGATATTCGGCCAGAGATGCCGAGGGCCATGGAGATGCCCAGGGACGGTCCCCGCCAAGAGTGCGGAAGGATCGCCCGGTAGTAGGTGTAATTGTCACGAAACTTACTTATCTGTTCATACCATTTTGTGATACGCTCATATGGAACTTTCTTTCTCCGTCAGCTAAACGTTTCCTCTCTTTGTTATGATCGCTTCGGTTCCCTACGCTTCCCTGGGGGAGGGAAGATAATGTGGGACCGATTCCCTTCTTCTATATCATGATAAAGAGAGTACACGTTCAAGCTTTGTTACATAGAAACAGCCGTCACTTTCCCCACGTGTCGGCACCGTCCACCGACCCGGCGGGTCGGCGGACCGGTCCTTCATTGTGCAACCACCCTGCATATAACGCACAGGCACTGGCGAATCAGAATCAGAACCACAGTTGCAATACAAGTCTCGGCCCGCTCAGTCGTCTCTCCTATCCGCGCCTCCGCGACACAAGGACAGCAGCATTTAGCCAGCACGTTTATGTTTGTGGAAGCTGATCAGTGATCACGTAATGCACCAAAGACGAAAAGAAGGCGAAAACTCATTTTTTTTTTTTTGAAGTTATCCCGTATTGTAATCGAGGCCCACGCTGGATTCGGCACCCCTGCAGTCTGCCATGACAATTGGTATCACCCGCCACACATCGCAAGCTTCAGCAACCCCTCATTTTCCCTTCTCTCTTGCCCCATTCATTTCCCTTCTTGAGCTACTTGCGACAATGTCGGGCCCAAATAGGAAATATGGGCTGCGACATATTTTTAACCAACATGCAGTGTACAGTGAAACGATTCACTACGGGAAGGCTGCAATCAATTCAAAAATGATTGGCGATTCAGAATAAAAAAGGTGCATCATCTTAACGTGCATAACTTTTCATCAGACATGGCACACCACAAATACTCACGGTTTGGATAAGAAAATGGCCATTTTTATTTAAACCCACCTAAAACGTGTCAACAAAGGCACCGACGACCGGAAAAGAATTGAGATTGCTAAGCAATGTTTCGTAGTCCTTTTACATTGTTTTCTCCCCGATTTATCTTGCCAGTTTTTCTGTAGGGAGGTGGGTCGCAAATAGGAAAGGGTCGCTAGTAAGCATCCTTACCCTACACCGACAATCAACCTCACCCGAATACGACAGCTTTGATGAGCAGAACTAGTGTTCTCGTATCAAACTTGTCAAATGTGATGCAAAATTATTGTACTTTGGAGCTGTTTTGCCAAGTCGTTTCGAAAATTTTCGGGCGGCGCTACGCACAAAAAAAAGAGAGGAATGTGACTAATATCGTCCCCATGCGGGGAGGGGCGTTCCTATACATTATCTGATTGGTGCTACCTACACGTCAATAATTAGGTACTATCCTGATATATCGCCGGTCTCGTAGCTCAGTCGGTAGAGCGTTGGATTCCGCATGGTGAGAGCACGCGTTCCCGGTTATAACAGTTCGGGTTCGAAGCACGACGGGCGATTGACGTTTATGGGCCTTCCGAAAGGTATGGTTGCGGTTGATGGCAGGCCGTAGCCAGGCGAAGTCAGTAAGGGGACCGGCCGTGCGCGGCTATGTGCGCACGTTAAACTTTGGACTCCAAATTCTGCCATAGAACCGGAATTGCGCGATCGGAGTGTAGAGGGCAGGGTCACCTCAACAAGCTTTGCTTAGCGGGGGCTCTGTCCTTGTGAATGCTTCCATTCAAAAGGTTCGGCCTAAATTTATAAAAAAGCTCAGAGGCTTTTGACGTCAACCATCTTAAATTGAAACGGATTTCGAATCTGATCTACTGTGCAATATGTAGGCTTTCGGTCCATTGCCATTGCACATGCAATGAAGTACGGTAACAATGTCTACATTTGGGTTTTTAGTCGGCCAATCCGTCCCCCCATTTAAAATTCTGTGGCGACGCCCCTGTGCCGTACGCCACTTTTTTTCTGCCCAGCGCAGGTCACTCAACGTACCATTCTCAACAGACACAAAGACACGCGAGGTAGCGGCTGTATGTATGTAGGTACGCATGCTCCATCTACCCTACGGTTCACGTCACAATCGCTGATTGACAGACATGTGGACACTGAGAGAAACAATGACCCACACAAGGGGGCGGCCGGTAGCTTGCTTCTTCTTCCTTAAAAATTGTTTGACATGAAGAAGTAGAGCTGAAAGTTTCATTAGTTGTTCTTCCATGACAATCATGATCAGCTGGATTTCGGTAGCATGTATTGGTAGTCAAGGTGACGCTGAAAAGTCTAAGGGAAAGATTGCGCAATTTGCAAAAACGAATGTGTTGAAATAGGCATATAACAGTTGTTAAAAGCGGAATCGACGTATGCACTCTGTATGCTTGATATACTCTTAGGTAACTACATATATTTGCCGTTTTGTCTCGCTTGTATGCTATTGCTCGCTTGTGTCTCATATGTATATGAAGCCTGCAGAGTCTCCTGACAAATGGTTGAAACGGCATATATCTATGCATCTTTCGAGCCCGATGAGTTCACATTTTCTTTCAATACATTACTGGATAACCGTACCTAGGAGTTATCCCTTCCAGTTTATCCCGTTTTCCGCTAGGTGTGTGCGGCATTCCTGCCATCTGGCGGCTGCCAGAGCCACAGATGGCACTGCCACATCGCACCAGCATCCGGCGGCACCGCCACGCATCTGACAGGACGAGCGACGGGGCGGCCGCCGCTCCCTACCCAATACGCACTGATTCGCACATTATCAGTGCCCGTGCAGGGATCAATTAGCGTCATTAGCACGCTCGGAGGCCGGGGCGCGGAGAGCGAGCGGCCCATCTCGCGGCGTGATTCGGCCCTCCGTGATGGGCGGCGCCCCGTGACCGATGGCCGGCAGGTGTCACTCACTGCCTGATTAATAGATAGATAGATAGATATTTATTCACAAAAGGTCCACTCAAAAGTGTGGCTTTTCACTTCCGCACGTCACAAAATAAGACATGAGTAAACATTCACACGCAGCTACTTAAACAGGGTTAAAAGGTTAAAATGAACTAAAAGAAGATAAAGAGCACCAGTTACATAGGAACATCTAAAATTATTCAGTTACCGGACGCCGACCGCTCGGACCTCAGGTGTCTTTTCACGGCTGCCCTGTTCACAGTGCCCTGCGTTCTGCGCACGCTGTTATAGCCCTGCACGGCGCTATAGCACAGCCGATTCCGCCCCGCCTCCGTATGTATGCTCGGCAGTGACAAGCTGTCGGCATCTCGAGTGTCGTGCTGATGCAGCCGGCTCGCTGGGGGACCAATGGTTTCAGCAAGCACCGCTGGCACACGGTGTGTCACAAGTCGATGTACGGACATAATCCTGTGGTACTGAATAAGCTGCTCAGCAGTGAGCCATCAGACATGACAAATGACGTCAGCAACGCGCTGATGTTTGCGTCGCCCGCTCAGCACTCGCGCGGCAAAGTTTACCAGCTTTTGTAGCCGACGCTTCTCCGTCTGACCACATACGCCGAACACCGACAGACAGTAGCTATGGATAATGAAGATAAAACGGGAGAATAATTCAGGGCACCCGGCCACCTCGGACTGTGTCCACTGCACCAGTTGATCGGGGCTTGCAACGTAATGTCTTCATGAACGAAATCAAGGCGGGACTGGTGTGTCATTCCGCTCGTTTATGGTGTACCTAATTCATTCAATATTTTTATTCTCCTTTTCAATGAACGTGGAATTGTGATAGGTAATCACGATATGCTCCTAGCCGTGTTTAGTGTTAGGTGTATGCATACCCACAACTGTGAAAACCCATAGTTTTGCATTGTCCTAGTGATAAGAAATTGTCGATAAAATCGTCATCGCAATTTGTGGAAGTCACCAAACACCATATAACCATCTGGTCACTAGCACCGGACTATGTTGCTACGCGGGGCCCGGACACCTATGACTAGGTATGTCCGGAGGGCTGCTCGGCGGGCTACTGGCGGGGCCGTCGTGACCTGTTGCCAGGTGGTTTTATTTTGCACTTAATTTTCGTGTTAATTTTTCATTTTTTGTGCGTTTATTTGTGTTTATGTTTTGTAGGAAAGGCGCTTTGATTTAAGCATTTTGCTTTTGCGCCGATCCACGATTATTTTCTCCGATGTTTGTTGTTCTTGGTTACCAAAATATACTGAACTGAACTGAACTGAACCGGAGAAGCACTTCTGGTAATATTGAAAGATTTAAATCGTGGTCGGTGGCTTGTGGTTTTGTCATGGATTTGGCACACTTAGCTTGCCAAGAGGGTCTAAAGATCGAGTAGTCGGGAAGGAGCCCACCTCAGGAACGGTAGAACGGAACTAACTAGACACGGGCGCGATTGAACGTACCCAGGGAGCTGCCTGCTGTCGAGCTCTGCCACAATATTTCAGCATTAAATGCTTTCACTTCGCCGTAGCCTATCATTAAAATAATTCATGAATATACAAACTTAATCCCTGCATGACAAAATATAACAGATGATAGTGACGATAAATCAAGGGCGGCCACCATTGCAAAATTTACGAATGCTGGTGGTGGTGGCGACAGCGGAGCCGTCAGGAGCAGGAGAGGCAGCAATAATGGTAATTTTTAATGGTAAAATCACGCCACTGGCCTGACCTTAGGTCACGGATATAAAAATCCGAGATATACAAATTATAGGCGCTCATAACATCATGCATTCCACCAAGTTTAAAACCTTTCTGACAAACACTGTAGGCTGGACACGATTGCAAACTTTTTTAGGCTTGGTCAGTTAACTTGACCTGGTGACCTGATCTGACATGACCTGGGGTCACAAATTTCACACATTGTCCAAAATTGATGTACAGAAAGGTACTCCTAGCGGCGCGGCGCTACGTGCCGCGGTTTTTTTATTCACACACAAAAAACGCGACAGGGTGGTAACATATGCCCTCCCCCCTTCCACTGGGGCGTAGGTTAACCCTCGCCCGTATTGGTGTTTTTCCAGCCGCGAACGTATAAAGGGGGGGGGCCGTTGGCCCCCCTTGCCGTTTCGCCCCTGATCGAGCTAGAGCTTCGCGGAAAAAACGAGCGTGTTGCCCGTGACGAGAGGAAGCCAATGATACCCAATTTTAAGGTCCTAGGTCATCGGTTGACCTTCCAGGTCAGGTCAATGACTCAAAAGTCGGGAAAATCGGGACGTGTTAGAAAGTCGTAAAGCGTAGCTGCTATGGGGTTTTTCGGGGTGCTGATCACGAATATCATGTTAGTTTTGATCACAGATGATGTCTTCATGCATTTAGGCCAGGTCGGGTCAGGTCAGGTCAGGTCAACCAGTAAGGGTATTCGTAGTAGGTGGCAACCGCCTCTGACAGCTTCGTAACATGTTACAAAGGCACCAAAACTACTTCGTAAATGTTTATATGGGTGCTAAGTTCGAATTCAGCTCCAAAAACTGGCCTAGAAACATGTAAAACTCGAAAAAGTGAACCGAGGTCATCAAAGGTCAATGACCTGACCTAGGTCATTAGGGTCAGGGTCATGAAAATTTCAGGGTAGGTGTAAAATTGATTAACGCGAGGGTACTGAAAGTTGCGCCGTGATCGGCCGCTTTTTACGCGAGTTATTATTTTATTTGCGTTATTTGCTTTATTTGCGAAAAACCGAGGGGGGGGGGGTCCGTTCGACCCCCCCCCCTATACGGGCGAGGGTTAAGGCCTTGCAGAATTTTACTGATGAGGTCGTAGGTCAATGGTCTGACCTGACCTTAAAGTGCAATTATTGGCAAAAGAGATTGCGCCTTGCTTGATTAAAAGTGTATCCATGTCTACTTTCAACTCTATTGATGGACATTTTGAGCTATCGCACCAAAACACCCGAGGTGGCGCGGGCGGGGCACCCGCGCCTCCTTTGTCAAGCAGGAATTGCCAAGCTAGTAGGTATGTCACATTATCACTGTCGCAATTTAAGGTGGCATATAATCGGGCAATGGTGATTTGATACGTTGCTTGTAGGTACAACACAGACAATGTGGTCAGGCACAGGTCTGTGTGAGACGGCCAGGTCACTGACGAAACAGACTGTTTATATGCAAATGAGGGTCTGACGTGTCAGCATGAGTTAATGTCTGTGGGACTAGCGATGGCTCGGGATTTTTAGCCGGACGGGCAAAGTCAAATTACTGGGCGGTCGCTCCTCGGGGATGATCGCACATAGGGATGATCGCCGCGCAGGCCGGAGACATTTTAATTGCATCTCTAATGAATATAGAGCACCAACGCTTAAAGGGGCAGAGCTGAATGTCTTAAATTACTGGAGGAGAATGCATTAAATTGTGTCTGGGCCAGTTCTGCATTCATACACGAATGTTAGAAATTACAGGGCTTGACCGAAGTTCCGAAGTAAAGGACAATATTCAATTACCTACTTGCTCAGGCAAATAGCCGAGGCAGTAAAATTGCAGAACATAGTAATGATGTTCAGTTATACAATTATGAAGAATGTCATACGTTAGGAGCATTTTGTCATAATTTGTTTTAATGACACGTTGCGGTGGCATAACTCGTGCACTCGTTAATGATAGTGTATGTCTCCCTGTAAATATCTAAGGGGCCAGTCCACCGTTCACAAGCACGCTGTCTCCTAATGCTGCGGAGCATTCACGAATTGGTGGCATTGAACAACCAGCTGGAATGAAACGTTTTATGTAGTTTTTTTCGGAGAGCACGATACACATAGATATAACATGATGAAAGTAGGTATATATGTAGATTGTAGGAATACTGCTTAAAAAAAAAAAACTAAGCGAAATTGAAAATGGCAATCACTTAACACTAAAAACCGCATTCTTGCTATTCGCAAGCCCGCTGTGTTTCAAACGAAACCTCTGCAGGTAAGTACTGTGACCCTCTTGAGGTCCTTGCCGGCTAACCACGGCTCGCTGTGATCGGGATCGAGCCGAGACACCATGTCTCGCACCAGCGCGCCGCTCCAGTCGGCTAAACGCTGCCATTACCAGACATTCGGTGCAAGATAGCATCACAGAGGCACGGGGTCGCGCGCCCCTCGGCCGACGACAAACGGGCCCGAGGTATCGGCGTCGGCCGAGCGGCGGCGGCGTTCGGTCCTGTCGTCATGGTGACGAATGGGGACCGCAGCGGCGGCAGACGGCCAGACGACAGAGACATTGCCGCCGCCGGAGGCGGTATGGATTGCTCACAGAGCGGCGCCAATAGAACGATGGACGCGCTTGCAGGTCAGATACGATGTGTACGATAGGGGCTCGGTGTGCACTAACTTTCGGTCTTGTCAGCTGCGGGCCACGGCGGCGCGTTTCTAGAGGTGTGATGCCGCAGTTGTTCCGGACCCCGCCTCAGAACCCCGTCGATAGGTCACCGGACAAGGCCGGGGTGGTCATCGGTGGACATCCGTGACCTCGCTCCGTTCGCTCTGCGACATCTGTGCAATGGTGCAATGACAGTGGTCATTGGTCAAGGCCGAAGTCTTACGAAGTTAAAATAGCATTTGATGTCGCTTTTGTATAGTTATATTTCACCATTTACCGGTTGTGGTCGTTGAGCTCATCATATGGGCTCGGCAGTCATTTTTCGTTTGAAACATCCATACATACGCGTTATGGATTACACAAGGACAACACGTTAGACAATATGCAAGATTGTAAAAAAAAAATGAAGCTTCCTTCACACTAACAGTCACGTAACGCGCACACACGAAAACACGACAACGTTGCCTTTCTACAACATTTCCGACAGGACAAATATAAATGACTTCTGCTCGGCTGCCTGCCGCATCAAGCGTCGGCACAACTAGCAAAGGCTGTTAAATACTGCCGTTCAGTGGTACCCACCCCCATGTCCCCCACCGTAACCACCATGTCCCCCACCATACCCGCCCCCGTGTCCCCCACCGTACCCGCCTCCATACCCGCCACCATATTTGCTGCCGTGGTGGTCGCCCTTCTTGTACTTGTCGCTGTGGTACTTGCCGTGGTTGCCCTTGTACGCGTTGTGGTGGTCATGGCCGTACTTGCCCTTGCTGCCGCCGTACTTGTCGTAGTCGTGGCCGTTCTTGTAGTAGCCGTCGTGGCCCTTCTTCTGGTCGTAGTGACCCTTCTTGTAGTGTCCGCCGTGGTACTTCTTGCCGTCGCTGCCTCCGTAATATCCGTGATGGTCGCTGTACTTGTTGTGGTAGCCGTCGTCGTGATAGTTATCGTAGAACTTCTTTTTGGCGTGGTATTCTTCCTTATGATAAATGTTTTTGTAGCCGTTGTTTTTGTGTCCCTTGTCGTAGTAGCCCTTGTTGCCGTACTTGTGGCCCTTGTTGCCGTGGTACTTGTCGTGTTTATCTCCGTAGTACTTGCTACCGCCCTTGTAGCCGTGGTGGCTGTTGCCGTGATCGCCGTAGTAACCCTTCTTGTTGCCGCTGCCGTGAGCGCCGTACTTATTGCCGTGGTGGCCGTGGCCGGAGTCGTAGTACTTGCCACCCTTGTAGCCTTTTTTGCCGTAGTGGCTGGCCCCGTGGCCGTTGTCGTAGTAGTACTTGCCGCCGTACTTGTCGTGGTACTTGTCGTTGTAGCCGGTGGCCGCTGCCTCCAGGTCGTAGGTCCCGGCTGACCTCTGCTGCCGGCTGAGCACCTCCTGGCGGCTGGAGCTGACCGATCCCTCACTGAGGGACCACTCACGTGCCGAGCTGCCGGACTGGCTGGAGACGGAGACCGACTCGGTACGGGACCCGCCACTGGAGGAGCACGGACTGCAGGCGAACGCTGCCACAGCAGTCACCAGGAGGACGCCCCTGGCCAGCGCCATGGTGGTGGCCGCTGTCAAACTCGGCGAATTTAACACGACGGAGTGAGTGGTATGTGCTGCCACAGCACTGAACTGTGCTACACTGGCCACTGCTGGCTGTCGTCTGTTCAGCATGGTTTAAATATGAATTAAACGCCTCGATGGACACACTGGACATGACTGGGCCGAGCATGGAGTCGGTAAGGTCGATCGAGCGCCGCCGCACTGGCTATTTTCACCCGTATGGTGCCGGCGGTCGGGCGTCACGAGATTGCGGCTCGCGGACTCCGCGTGCGTGGCGCAATGCACGCAGCCGGCAACCAGCTAAGGTCGGCTCGTGAATTTCCACGGTAACAAACTCGTGAACGTCCGAGATCGGCAGCCACTTAAACGCGTCATGCATTGGCATGCAAGTCTATTGGCGAGGGAGGGGGGCGGTTTTTCCAGAGCCCGAAAGAACATGGCCGTGCCTACCACACACACAAAAAGACAACTGAGGACCGAGGAGTAGCCTTGCGACGAAGAACTGCTACCTTGACGGAACTGGCAGGATCCAAGGAATGAAAACCCTGCCGATTATATCGAAGCAGCAGTGCGTGAGGTGAGTGAATCGTAGAGGGCCGATCGTGTGGCAGGGTCCAGTACATATTTGGCCACCTGATACTACCCATGGGGAAGCCCGCATCGTAATGTCTCCTACCCATTGCGGAGCATTCTGCTCGCCATTCTCCACCAGCCATCTGCTCTTTATGGCTGCAGTTCGCGCTGTGACCCGACTGGTAGACAATTGTCTCGATTAGCCATTGAGGCGCAGCGCGGACACTGTCAAACAGCCGGCCAGCGGCCATACAGAACCGTGCAGCGGCCGGCCGGTTTACGGCGCGGCGCCTTTTAGAGCCGCGCCACAATTGTCACCGGCCTAATTGGCGCGATCAACACCCAGCGGCTACGAGAAGATATCGCACCTGTCAGTGACGGGTACTGCACACTTCCCGGAGCTATTACACTTCCCACAAATGACCCATCGTGAAACGATTTCTACGGTATGTGACATAACCAATAGGAAGTATCAATTTGCCATGTTCTTATTTATATTTGGGACACGTTTCGGCTGTTGTATCTCACTATGCAATGTGAATAAGTTTACGCGATTTGTAACTGTTGATGCATATTTGAACTTTAACCCTATTAGTGGCGGGGGTTGTTTTTATCCACCCCTCAGGTTTTTCGGGAATATCTCCGAAACCGCTGAAGCTACGATGCTGAAATTTTCTGACTTTTCCTAAAACTAAATTGGGCACATTCCCTGAAAATTGCAAGTTCATAACTTTACCAGGGGCGGCTCCAGAGCACTGGGAATTGGGGGGTCCTATTCGTGAAGCGAGTCATTTGGGCGAAGATCACGATGCTGCACCAGTTTTACGAACAGTGAATGAAAGGTATCATGTGATAACCCTCTTTTGACACGTTTTTGCTAGAATAGGCGGATCCAGGCGTCCAAAAAGGGGGGTTATGTTTTACCTCCCAACATAGGTGCCCTGACACCGCCTATGCATGACCAATACAATTGTAGTCGTTCTCTCATAAGAAAATTGTAACATAACAAGACCATTACCACCCTTTTTAGAAACAGTACCAACAAAAACCTTATTTACTATACTTTTTGTGTACCCCCAATCTCAATGATCTGTATCCGCCTATGTTTTTTGAAAATGCATATTTTTAGGATCCATGTGAATTCCTGGTTCATTTTCTATTGATCGGCAAAAGTTGCGTTAAGATTGGTTCAGAAACCTGGCCGTGATAAGCAGTCTAAAATGTATCTGCAATTTGCCCGTTTTTACCCCCTCTACCCCCCTATTGACATTTTTTAATTTTTATTTTTTAGAAATGTAGATCACGTTGAGCGAAATCGAATGCCGTTTGAATTTTGAAAATCGGCCCGTTAGGTCTCGAGATATCAAGGGGGGGTCGTAAACAGCCCCCCTGTCACTAATAGGGGTAGCCAGGAGCCTGCCACTAATAGGGTTAAATGTCTTGGTAAAAATAGTTAATGGTGTACAAGAATGTGTGTTGATTGGAAAAGTGTTCACCATAAATAAGTCTTGCCCCGTTAAGACCCTGGGGAGAAATAAAAGTCAAAGACAATCGAATCCTGTTCGCCGTTTTTCTTTGGTTTTACTGTATGCCTGGCCTATTCAAATACATTAGCCAGAGGGGTGTGGTAATAACTGGTGTAAGCAAATTGACCACGGTCAAAAATGCATTACCAGAATGCACTTAAGCCAACATTTTGGGATGGTCTCGTTCCTAAGTCGGCTAAGAGCTTCGGTCCAGAAAATAAATTTATCGTTGGCATACAGTAAAATACATACCAAACTCGGCCGGTGATAAATTTTCAAGACCTCAGTCCTTACTGATTTTTGAACTCGGCCTTCGGCCTCGTTCAAAAATCCAGTAAGGACCTCGGTCTTGAAAATTTATTTACACCGGCCTCGTTCAGTATTATATATTACCCATCTATCAATCTAGGCCAATGCACAGGCCATTTGGTGGGCTGAACCCGGACGAAAAGCTGTTATAATACATCTTCATAAATCTTGCTGGGAGAATCCACCAGTCTCAGAATAGTAGCAATTATTGCTTAGCCCCTAATAAAGGTGGCTAATACGCTACCAAATTACTTATTTAACACCTTAGTCCCGATGGCTTTCGTGAAAGCATTTAGATGGGGTGACCTAGCTCGGAAGTGAAATAATTCACACTGCAGCTGCAAATTTGTCATGATTTGAACGAACATATAAGTGCTAATTCGCATAATTAGTTTCTCGGTCCACAGGAATCACCAGGCGTCCGGCACTCACATGACAGATGACAGTGTTCGTGCTCACATCGGCCATCAACTGTAGGATCATGGACGTGAAGTAGCTGTTGTGGATAGGAAATAAATCAGGTCACCATCGTATTGTGTTTATTGTTAATAGTAACTATGCTGGAACACAGCCTAAAACCATTTAATTCGTTCGTTCGTAAAATGTTAAAAACGGGTCATAGGTAGTGCGTAAAAATGGCAACTGGGAAACTTTCACCCCTTTAAACCGTCCGCTGCCACCCTTATCCACTGTCACATGTGGCCACTGTCCAGTGTCACCTCTGTCCACCGTCTCCACTGCCACTTCTGTCCACAGTTCACCTCTGTCCACCGCCACCGCTGTCCAGTGTCCACTGCCACCTCTATAATCTGTCACCTAGGTCCACTGTCCACTGTCGCCTCTATCCACTGTCACTTGTATCCACTGTCGCCTCTGTCCACTGTCACTTGTATCCACTGTCGCCTCTGTCCACTGTCACCTGTATCCACGGTCGCCTATATCCACTGTCACCTGTATCCACGGTCGCCTCTGTCCACTGTCACCTGTATCCACGGTCGCCTCTGTCCACTGTCACTTGTATCCACGGTCGCCTCTGTCCACTGTCACCTGTATCCACGGTCGCCTCTGTCCGCTGTCACCTGTATCCACGGTCACCTCTGTCCACTGTCACCTGTATCCACGGTCGCATGTATCCACTGTCACCTGTATCCACGGTCACATGTATCCACTGTCACCTGTATCTACTGTCACCTGTATCCACTGTCTGTCACCTTTGTCCACTGTCACCAGTCCGCCGGACGGGCCGTCAGGTCGGCTCAGTCATGCACTGCGCCAGTGGGCACACAGCTATCGGTTCACCAACTGGCCCGTAAATCACCTGACCCGGCGCCGGCCGATTTTGTCCTCTGACCGGCTGACTCAATAAAAGTCGCCGCGGATCAGCGTTAGCTGGTGCCGTGTGCGATTTACCGCTCTATCAGCCGCGGGTGTGGTGGGGTGGGGTGGCGGGCTGGGGACTGTGCCGTGACGCTGCTAGCGGCGCTCGCCGCGCCCCACCTCTGTCACGGAGCGCCGGCTTACAATCCACTAATGGAAATCGACACGGGACGCGTACACGACCGATCAGCTGGGTATTGAACGTGTCAGCTATGTATGGTGTAGGTGACATGTCAATAGTGCTGACTGGGCTGCATGCATATTGAATCGTGACCGCTACACATAGGTGTACGTGTTTAAATTGATGCAGCCATGCTGTGGTTGCATGTGGTTTTGGGGTAGATGCCTGCATGTAGTTGCATGAACACCACAAAATATCTCCTTCAAGCAATCCTCACAAATCTATCAGCACTTACCAGTGCCTAGTATTTATAGGCACTTGTAGGTACGCTTCAAGATGTCATGAATCTAAGCCTATACCTACCTATGTATAGTGAGAAGTCTTAGCATAAACCATGGCCTGGAAACGATCTCGGGTGCTGCTTTACCTGTGCCATCCTGGAATGATAAGTCATACAGAAATACATCTACCGATTGCTAGCTTACACTTTCTTAAAGTTAAGAAAGTTAATAGTTCTATTAACGTAGGCCTGTTAAAAAGAAATATAAATACAAGCAAACATTTAAGGTCATTATTGTATAGCTGCATTGATCAAAACATTCGGATGGATACGAGTGGTACCTTATAAACAAGTGAGACAAGCGATTCAAGTGAAGTAACTCATGAATATGCAATTGTTTGCATCACGTCATTTTCAAATACAATCAGAGCGTGATTCGTACAGCGGCTCCAACGGTTTACCGGCGATGAAGACACATAATGATCAGTCGGCGGTGGCTGATGCGATGTTTCCCTTCTTTACAAGTGATTTCCGATGAGTGATTGGGCTATTAGTGTGATTGGAGGGCACGTTTGGGTGTGCAGCGCGGCCGGGGCGGCGGGACCGCGCTGTGGCGTGTGCAGTACCCATCCGGGGTCGGCGCTGACCCCTCGGTCAGGTCGGCGCGCTACGGCCGCCGACACAGCACATTCGACTAATGAAATCATCTGGTAACGGGGCTGAACGCGCCGCAGTACTAGCTGCCGGCCCACTCGGCGTGCCGCGGGAACTGTTATGGCCAGTTACATAAGCTCGGGGTGAGTCTGCGACCGGCAGAGGCCAGAGGCGGTTATGAGCGGCATCTCTCCCCAACACGGTCACTGCAGAGAGGCTGAGAATCGAGCGCTCGGGAGAGAAAGCAGGATCCATGTGGGGTGGCACACCATTTAAATGTTCACAATGCTCGCAGACCCCGGTACATTAGGTCAACATGCTTAAACTCACGTGCTTACCTTTTGCGGTCCTAATTTGGTCAGATAAAATCAAATGTGTAACCGAAGTGCAGCAACAATACATTGCAGTCCAGAAACAGCTTTTCTTCTCACCATTCACGACAAAATTGCGACGAGGGTAACAACGGTAACAACAGAACGTTGAAGAATCATCAAAGTAGATCGCTGACTCGTGCTTCTGTGAGAAGGCAACGTTCTGCAGTAATGCAGGAATGGCTCAGCGTAGCCGCCTGTCAAAACGTTAAGGAGGTGAAAGACAGATTTGTGGAAAGACGCATTTCAGATACCCTCGTATATTTACTTACGAGCAGGGTTGTGCTCGACTCAAAAAAACTTGCCGACTCGACTCATCGTTCAACTTCAGAAAGCCCTGACTCAACTCTGACTCAAACAAGGAGCTGATTTTTTCCCTTGACTCGACTCATGACTCAAGCGGCTCAATGAAAATATGAGTCGACTCAAACTTGACTCAATTTTTTTTTGTTGAGTCAAACGAGTTGACTCAAAATTGACTCAGATAAAAAAGTTGTTGAGCGGGGGGGGGGGGGGTGAAAAAATCCGGCAGCAGGGCTAGGACGAAGTTGTTAAGCGGGGGGGGGGGGGAGGGAATGAAAATCTTGTTTCTAGAAAGTTGAGTCAGCTGACTCATGTTCCTAAATGTTTGACTCAACTCAATGCCAAAAGTTATTTTACTGACTCAACTCTGACTCAACTCAACGCCTTAATATTTTTGTGCGACTCAACTCTGACTCAACTCAACAGCTCAACATTTTATCCGACTCGACTCAAATCTGACTCATTTGAGTCAGAGTTGAGTCAAATTTCTGACTCGACTCATGAGTCAAGCACAACCCTGCTTACGAGCGCTAAGAATCAATTAGCAATAACGGAAAACAGTAGGCAGTAGAAAACAGTAGAAAACAGTGTTATGTCTGCTTGGAACCCACAGAGCCAAAATGGCCAAAGTGTGCGCCAAACGAAAATAATCTACGTGGGTAAGTGCAGGTAAGAGCATGCGGTTGGTAAGAGTACGCAACAGCATTTTTTGTTGGTTTTAAATGAGATAGAATACCCATCTTTGGACCATAGAAGGGACTTTATATGGCGCATCTGTGCAGCAACAGGCAAGCAAGCATGTTGATGCGTCATATGTTCAAACAAGCATCATTGAAGAATAATTGATGGTCACGCATGCGTTGGAGTAGGTGCACCTAACTACGTTGCATTGCTTTCACAAGACGAGCACGACTTCGTCGAAATCACAAGGATCATCGCTGGAGTTTCGGCGCCCGTCCGACCCAGACGACGTCACTGTGGCGTCACCGACGACCACTGACGGTGACAGCGACGGTCCATTTCGGGCCGGTCACATCGCTCTGAGATCGGCCCGGTCCCGTCGAACTGAGATCGGTCAGATCTCCGCCGCTGCCCCCAGAGGTGACGGTGCGGGGCCGGCGGCAGACGGGTGCCACTCGTCCCGGCGCTGACCGCTGACCGCTGACCGACGCTGACCGCTGACCGGCGGCCGCCTCTCCCGGCCACCACTGGCGGTCGGCGGCGGCGCCTCTCGGGCCACCGTCGGAGGCTGCGGACGGTCAGTTGGTGCCGGCGGTGGGCGCGGGAACACGTGCGCTCGGCGGGAAGGGCGGCCTGTTCGCCGCCGCTGGACTGAGTGGACTGCAGACTGAGCGGTGGGGGTGGGCTCGAGGGGGGATCAGCTGATTCGGATGGCGAGCTCTGATACCGCCGATATGGAGATCGTGCACCCGTTTGACTTCAGGTGAGTGTCAGTGCGAGTCAGGTGTGCCTGCACGGTTTGCGGAACTGCGATAATCCATTGATAGTCATATGGATTCAACTGAATATTTGAAATGGTATTTAGCTGTTTGAATATTATAAAGAAAAAATCCAGAAACAAAAATAAGCACATTTAGAACTCAGAAGCAACGTGCAGCACAGAACTTTGATAAAGCGTAATCACGCCCTGATTGTTGGAGCGAGCGATCTTATGCATTGGTTTAATTCTGACGATTTCTTTGCCGATACCTCTCGCCAAGTGCCGTGTACGAGTATTTTTCGTTACCCTGCTCATAGAGCGCTTCCTCTGAGTATTGTGAGACAGCAGGTCGCTCAGCTCCTCCACATCAACGTGTGCTCTGCCGACAGGAAGCTGGTGGCAGCAGAGGCGGCCGTCGACTCTCCGCTACCCGACACTCGGTGAGTCCGGACGGCCACCGGGGGGGGGGGGGGGAGGGGGGGGGGGGGCAGCGGGATCACCTTACCACGCCTGAGCGGTCCGACAGATCAGAAACACAATCATTGAGGAGCTGTGTCCTGATGTGACCGCCATTGGACGATATAATTTCAATATTTTCAGTAGAGGACTATTTACAATTCGGTCCACAGCGAAAATATATTTATATCTCGCACTCCATTACGATGCATATATACCTAATCAATTATTATGTTTGCATCCGACTGAGATTGAAAAATAAAGCCTCGAAGTGTCGCGATGAATGATGATGTTTCCTTTTCATGACATACCTATAATATTTGTAATACGTACCCACATTTGTCAATTTTTATGTTCAACAGATATCGCAAAGCATCGTAATGACTGACAAAGTTTCTGATAGCCCGCTTTGAATTGCCTGAGAAGTTTATTTCCGAACTCGGACAAACACAATTGTAGCTAGCCATACGAGTTTCTTGTTTCTCCAGGTCAAGCAAGCTCTCCCGTACAACAAACTTCGATTATATCAAATGCATCAAAACTCTAATTTGAAAGTCAAAACAAATGCTTCATGTTTGCATGTGTCACGGAAGAGCCATTCATCAGACTGGACATTCAAACAATTTATGAAAGCAATAGTGCCTACATCGCTTCGACATTAACAGCTTTAGCTATAAGTAATTGACTCGTTTGGTTCCACAATAGAATGGTTGATGTATGGCTGCCCGATGCTAATTTTCTGATGCGACCAGTAGGCAACAAAGCACTCATGAACACTCCCAGCAGCGACTGTGCTTGCAATGCTCATCCCGCATTTTCCTTGTGCTCATACCAGACACGTAACCAATATGCGGATGCATACGGGTGTTTTGGCTATGTAAATCTATACGAATTACGAGAAGCTCTTGATGGCGTTGAACATCTGCATATGCATTATGCAATGTATGTTATAGTCATACTTTCAGTCTAGAAGCTCAATCTCTGCTTGTAAGCGAGAGCGTGATAGTAATGGTTTGTCGGAGACCTATTGCGTATTATAAGGGATAGTAAACTTATGCTTTCCTCGAAGTGTACGGAAGCTGCCGCGAAATTGGGCATCGAAGTCTCTGCCAATGGTCGAGGAGCTTCCGGTCTGTATGTTATTAAACTCCATAGTGCGCATATCCAAGGAGGGACCCATGCGTCTTGGCTTGACGTCTGTCCGATCACCGATGACATAAACATGTCGGACTTGGGTGAAAGGGCGATGGGGAGGGTGAAGGCCTAATATTTACCTACTCCTCTTGGCATTTCGTAATTGGATACAACTATTGCCTTTTATACCATGACTAAACCGATACTTAGGAAGAGCCACATACGTGTGGACTGTGGACTGTGGAGAGGTTATTTTGGAGTGTCATTATCATTATTATCCCGCGCCCCGTTGGGCTCTGCCGAGCAACGCGCCCCGTTGGGGGGGGGGGCCATTTTGGCCCCCCCCCCCCTAAGATCTCGAGAACCACGCAACGTAGCGACAAGCGGCAAACGGTGTTGGATAGCCCTATCAGGGAACTACCTTGTGACCCAATTTTATTGACCTAGGTCAAACCGATGACGTCACAGGTCAGGTCAAAGGTCCAATTTTCACCGTTTACAGGCATTTCAAGAAATGCGTTGTAAAATCGAGTAAAATGCATTTCATTGAAAATCATCGATGGGGAAATGTTCTTCAAACACATATTTTGCTAGTTGAGGTCACTGATACCAGGTCAGGTCACTGAGGTCAGGTCACTGGGGGGTCACAATATGAAAGTGTCGTGTGATACATGTTTTATGGTCCATTTTGCATGACAAATGCGATTATGTGGGTCAGGCAGCCTTTGGGGCCAGCTTAGGTCACTTTTTGGTCAAGGTCAGGTCAAGGTCAGGTCAAGGTCAGGTCAAATTAGGTCAAATTTCAAAGTTGATATTTTTGCATAAAATGGGTATCGCATCGATGCAGCTCGTCACGGGGAGTTCAATGGTGGTCTTTGTTTTGCCGTGCGAGGTCTAGAATCGCTGAAAATTGAGTTCAAAAATTTGACGTCATCATTTTTGAACAGTTTTTTTCGCTATAACTTGGCCAAAAAACGAGATATCGATCTGAAATTTGGTATGTATATAGAAGAGCGCAGGGACTATCACATATATTCCGTTTTTTTCGAAATTCGGAAAAATTTTGGATTTTTTTTTTAGTTTTTCTAAAACAATCAATTTTTTGAAATTTTTTGGGTCAAAAACCCAAAATTTTGAAAATCCGAGATAGCAGTTTTGTAGCGCCGCTTTTTGTCTATTAGACCATATAAAGAACTTTGAAATTGCTTGATAACTGTAGATTTGGTGAGCGTTTCAAGATTGCATGTTTTTTGCTCATTTTTGCTCGAACATGACCTCAGTTTGACCTCAATAACTCCTGACCTAAGGTGACCTAAGACTTGAAATTTGGTGTGAAGGTGTCAAATTGATGCCCGGAAAGGTACTGAAAATTTGGCGGCGCTGCGCGCCGCCGTTTTCTTGCTATTCAGGAAAAACCACAGGGGGGGGGGCCAAAATGGCCCCCCAACGGGGCGAGGGTTATAAGTATTTTTTTACAACTGCATAACGTTGAGTGCTGATTCGGCTATGGATGCTGTAGCTGCCGAGGTTTCCATGACTTCTGAACCGAGCCTCCTGATTTTTGCAGTTAACTTATTTGATGTTCCCGATTTTGACGATGCTGCCCTGGTTGCTATTTAAGTCACCTCCGCCTTGTCTGGATGTCTGGATGGCGCGGCCGACCGGCTGACCTGTCCGGCCCACCTGTCTGGCTGCAGTCCGGTCCACCTGTCCGGGTGACCTGTCCGGCTGACCTGTCCGGTCCACCTGTCCGGGTGACCTGTCCGGCTGACCTGTCCGGCCCTCCTGTCCGGGTGACCTGTCCGCCTGACCTGTCTAGCTGACCTGTCCGGCTGACCTGTCTAGCTGACCTGTCCGGCTGACCTGACCGGCCCACCTCTGTCCGGTCGGTCGTCAGGCGATGGCCCCGTCGCCTATCAGCCTCAAATCGGGAGAATCTGGTGCGTCGCTGGTGTTCGCCAGCTCTCCGGCGACGCTCCCTCGGGAAGTGGTCAGCGGGCCTCACACGTGGATAGACACCGGGCCTCACATAGGGTCACACACCGAGCCTCACACAGGGTCACACACCGATCCTCACACAGGTTCAGACAGCAGGCCTCACACGGGCCCAGCAACTGGGCCTCACGCGCGGTTAGACACCGGGCCTCACACAGGTTCAGGACCGGGCCTCACACGGGGTCAGACATGCACGCATACAGGCCTTGCTAAGACTACGGCACAGAGCAGCTGCGATTGTCGCGGATTATAAAGCTGAAGCGGCTGCGGTGTATCACGTTCTGCTTAGTGTTCATTGTTCTCATCATGGCTTTAGTTTATAACGGTTTTTGTGGCACACTGGTATTTTTGCCCTTTATTCAGTTAGTAAATGCATTATTCATATCGAAAATGTATTTATCACATTTCTGACAGTGCATCCAGTTAGGCATGTGTGCGTGGCTGAAGGAAAGGGGCATGCAAGTAGCAAAGATAACAGCTTAAGCAAATTGTCCGACAGCTTGGGTTTGTTTTTCAATAGAAAAGCACAATGCTAGCTGAATGTGCTTTAGCTATTGAACACAAATCTTTGACTAACCTAGTTGACTTTTACTTACTTTCATGCATCACACTAAAAAGGTACATATATGCGCGCAGCAAGCGTGGCTAAATGGTAACCTCACATTTTTTTAATTGACTATCCACTTATCTTCTCTGAATATCCAGCCGGTCCAACCACTCCTATATCAGACAAGCGATGCACAGAATACTTTGTCCTTACCGTCCCATAACCAAACATCAGCCCACGTTCATCTGCATCATAATAACGAAATACGTCAGCACGAAACTGAGCAGGGAGAGTATATTCCTCTTCTCCACGACGAAGAGTCCCCAGACGTCGAAGGCGGGCGGCCGTCGGGTCCGCTCGAGAAGCAGGTGCAGCGCGAGACGGCCGGTCTGGGGCGTCTGGTCCGGCCAGCCGGCCTCGGTCAGCATCTGGTGCAGCTGCTGACCGCTGCTCAGCAGCCGGCTGCCGGCGCAGCTGGCCGCCAGCAGGCGCAGCGTGGCCGACACGGAGCCCAGCGGCAGCGTGTTGGCGCGCCCCGCGAACTGGGCGTCGCTGCCGAACAGGTTGACGCTGATGTAGCTGTGCAGCAGGATGTTGGTGGTGACGCAGGTGTAGAGGCTCAGCGCCGGCAGCGAGCAGAACGCAGCCGCATCCGCGGCCAGCCGGCTCACAGACAGGTGCGTGGTCCTCAGGTGACTCAGGTGACGCTCGAGCTCCGGGGACCACTTCGGACCCCCCAGCGGCGGCTCCCAGATGGGGCTCGGAGATGTGGCTGGTCGGATACGGGGTCGCAGCTCGTCCATAATCCACAGACCTGCCTTAGAGAGTGGGCCAACGCTGCCTGTGTTACTGGAGAGCCATCCCTTCTCCGCGTCGCCGACCTGGTGATGATCCGGCGGCTGTCTTTCACTGACATTTCCATTGACGTCATCCAGCGCCTCACTCCGCCGACCGATATGCTCCTGGCAGTACCTCTCCAGGCGCGTTTGGAACAGCGCCACCGCATCCGCCAGGCCAGCAAACAACAACTCGAACACGAGGGTGGTGCCGACCAGTACCACAGTCAGCAGCACCTGCAGCACGATGATGACCCAGTAGCCGGGCGGCGCCTGCAGCGCGGGCGGCACCGCCACAGGGATCGGGTACTTGGGATGGGACAGGCTCTCCTGGCTGAGGAAGCTGGCGGTTCCCAGGGTGCTGGCGCCGATGAGGAGGCCGCAGGTGGTCACGGTCTGCAGTCGGAGGGCGGTGTGGTCGCCGGGGCGGCTCTGCGCGGCCGTGGCCTCCTCGAGGGCGGCGGTGCGGCGCAGCAGGTCGTGTAGGTGCCGCCGCCGGCGCAGTAGGTGAACCAGCAGCAGGAGCGTGTGGTATGTGAACAGACCCATGGTCAGGCTGTAGAGGACCGTCGGTGCCGAGTCGGCCACACTCACCGTGTTGACCGTGTTGGCGACCGCCGAGATCAGGCACATGGCAAGCGGCAGCAGTCGGACGACGCGCCAGCCGGCCCCCGGCCGCTCCTGCTGCACGTGCAGCCCGGTGAGCGTCAGCAGGGAGACTACGAGCACAGCGCGCCGCAGCAGCCGCGCGTGAGACATGACAGGGAGGTTCGGTAGCGGCGGTCGACGGACTAGACGGTTTTACGCACTCGGAGACAGCTCCTTGAGTGCGCTGAGTGGCCTAACTTCAACGGGTGGCACAACCATCACCGATATCAGCACTCTGACTGACGTCAGCGTTATCGCGCCGCTTGTATTACCATGGAGCCTATCCCACTGTACTCCCTGCTTCACCGAGTCCTTCACTGCGCGGTGTAATGCCACTGCAGTTGCTGGGCTCCAGCCTGGCCCCAGCCCGCACCAATAACCGTAATACCCCGTTCAAATGGCGATTTATACCGAGCTCGGCTACTCAATGGTCGTTGGCTCATGAGTGGTGGTAGCGCGGCTGGACATTGAATGCGGCGCCTTTGGTCACATGTTCCGCGCAGTTCCTCTATTCACGGTGAAGTGCCCATTTTTAACCGTAGATAACTATTGGTATGTCTGCCAATGGCGGGCCCCACCGCGATATTGATCGTTTTATTGAGGTGATGACGTGAATGGAGCCCAACCTGATTCGAGAACCAATAATGCGATCACCTGCGATATGCATTTGCTTCTAAGCAGGTATGTCGGGACTGAAGCAATAACGAATGCACTCACATGTGCTTCAAAATCAATTATGGTATAGCATCTACCGTTCTATTAACGCGATGTCTTGGAGGCTGAAATTGTGGGGCTGTTTACACACTGAAATATATCAAGCTGTCACAAGCATCGATTGCTCAGTAAATCGAACATTAGAAATGCTGTGTCGATGTTGCATGCATTATATCTTGGACAGATAACAATATTATTTTCTTCATGCGGAATGAAGTGGCGGTACACTCGGGGGCAGATTGATGTTCCACAACTCTTTATCCACCGGGTTCCTATGGCTCAGCATTGGCAGCAGCCGCCTGGTACCGGTAGACTGTGCCGCTTCACTTACTTGTCAAGCGGCACAGCCTACCCACACCGTATGACACCGGTCTGGGTCGGTGGCTGGAAGGCGATGTGGGCCGCCTGTGACGTCAGCGCAGCGGTGAGGGCCGAGCCCGGAGGCATGGCTCGGGTCGGCGCGGCGCGGCGGCTGGCGAGGGCTGGGGAGTGAGGTGGGATGGGAGCACGGACATCGCGCGGCTGACCGAGTGTAGTTAACTTTCGCGTCTCAAGGCGCCAATTATTCTACCTAACAATTGTGCTAAAGCAGTTGTTAAAATGTCCTATCCCCAAGACAGCGCCTATCATCATACTTGCAATGCACATTACGACACACTTAAGCGTGGCAATGGGACAGCCGATATAGTTAACTTCACGGGCGTAGGAACGTCATGAAAAGTGGGTGGGCCACCCTGTCAAGGGGCCTCCTTTTCTAGGGGGCCTCCTATTTTCAGGGGCCTCCAACTTTTGTCTCGTCCTGCTGGCTGATTTCAAGGATGACCTCCAAATCTAGCTTCTGAGATCGGGCAGATGTACCCAGGGGCGTAACCGCTTAAGCGAACAGTGCGGAAAGTCCGCACCATTTTTGAAACTTATTCCCCCTCCGATTTTTTTAGAATCTATTTGCCGCAAACGGCGCATGACCCCTGAAAACCCTTACACAAATGTCTTCCTCGTTTCCCAGGTGCCCCCATTAGCTTCATAGGCGCCCTCTTTGGCATATAAGCGCCCTATGTATAGTCATCAGAGACATCGCTATATGCCCCACAGTCGCCCCGTTGTCGCATACAATGTGCGCTTATCATAGGCGTCTCTCTTTTATGGACACTTGAAGGCGCCTCTCTTTGCCATGCCGGCGCCCCTGTTTCTTATGAATGCACCCCCATGGCATTGATCAATTGCAGACATGGGTGGAGAACCTGCCCCGGCCACTCCGGCCGTGGCCGGGGTAACTTTCAGCCGACCCGGCGCGGCCGGGGTAACTTTTTCCACTTTTGTAAATCCTAAAAGCTGTCTCCATACGGAAAAACTGCCATCTATCATCATCATCATCATATTTATTTGACATCCTTTGAGGACAAAACAAGGAGAACATATCTTCATAACATAACCGTGACACATGAAGATACAAACACAGCACGGCACAACAAAGTCACGTTTGCAAAGCACGGGCAGCTTTTTACATCAGGCGGACTAGGAGAATCAGTTTGGATGTATTGTTACAAGCAGCCTTACTAGCTGCCATGACTCGGCGCTGTTGCTGTCCATCAGCCAGCTGAGCGAGTCCGCAAGGCCACACTCGGGCCTGGGCGTGTGCACCCAGTCTCCGTGTATATGACCGCTGGCAGCCTCCAGTACCCTCATGAAGTTTCCCCCACATAGCGACATTAGATGGCACACAATAGAAGCAGATGTTTCCGCGAATCTCGCATTGGTCGCCAACTGGGCCAGGCTACTCACCAGCACACAACGGAGGCGGTGCCGGCCACGAAAAGCGTTTGGAGCTTCTATGTTTTTAGGTCTTTTATCACGGAGCCCGACATGTTTCATCAAACAGAAGTAAATCATACTTAAGGGCCGTTATCGTAAGATGGCACTGTAATAACATCACAAGACAGGACGAGGGTAATATCAGTGAGATAGAAGGACGAGCTGCTGGGGCTCAAGGCTCCCCCAACTTAACCCGCGCCAGGGTGGTGGCCTTATCGTAACACGTTGAGTCGAGAGGTGGGCTTTTCACGCTCCATCTAACTCGGCTACTGGGCTACGAGGCGAGAAGCGGAACGACGTTTGAAAGAGCGACAAACGTGATCAGAGAAATCTGGTCATGTTTTAGGCAAGCTCAATAGTAAAATCACCATAGGTCATCAAAAGCCAAATTTCTCTGATTTTAGCGTTCTCCGACAATTTTTTCTCACAGTTCATGAACATAATGGAGCTTAAACACTGCAAACAAAACATTCGATTACTCGTTTAAGGCTCGGTCGCGAATAATAACTATTTCAGGTTGCGAGCTCAAATCAATAAGAGGGTCAAAACGGTCAAATTTGACATTTTGTTTTGTGTGGGAAGGTTGCAACTTCCAGCTTTGCAAAGGGCATGATGGCATTTTTAGCACGATCATCCAGCAAATTTGACCTGATGACCTGACCTAGCACTATAGGTGACATGCGTCCGAAATTTTAAGGCGTGTTGCAAAATTGTTACAATTACAATTACGAAATCTTCCGCACCTGCGTGCAGCAGTTTTCCCTAAAAACGTACAAACGGCAGACATCCATTATTCTATGCCACAGAATAGGGGTTTGTTGATAACCGTTGACAAATATTTGAGCATCATCGTCTTTCTGACTTTCGGTCGCCGGCCGGGGTAACTTTTTCAAACATTCTCCACCCGTGATTGTAGACCTCTATTGCATGTGGACGCCCATATATTTAGGCCTCAGAGGCGCCCCTCTTTCGCATTGAGGCGCCCCTCTATTGCACGTAGGTGCCCTACTGTCTCAGAACCGCTCCCCTTTGGCATGCAGACGCCCATCTTTCGTACGGAGGAGCCGCTGTGGTTCGTAGAGACGGCATGGTGCTCCCAGACGCAGATGGGGCTCTCTGAGTCGACAGTGTGGGACCTTCAGTCGCTAATGGGTGCCCGCCAGATGTGGACCCTCGGAGACGCCGGTATGGGGCCCTCAGAGATGCCGGTATGTGGCCCTTAGAGACACCGGCGTGGAACCCTCAGATACTTCAGTGTGAAGCCCTTACAATTGCTGGTGTGGAGCTATGAATGCGCTGGCTTAAATCCCTGTATAGTCGACTACAGAATGATGTTCCACTCCTGAGAAGCTATCAGTTGACCGGAGCGCTAAGTTGTGCCGTTTATCACGCAATTAAGCGTGTCGATTGTGAGCATTGGGACAAAGCTATAATTTGTGAACTCAGCCCGTGTGATGCGGCACAGCCTACCACTCCAGGCAAATAATTGCCTGTGAAAAGTGGAACATCATTCTGTAGTCGACTTTACATGGACATAAGAGCTCAGTGAGAGCTTGTGTGGTGCCTTCAGTGGCCTTGTGGAGCCTTTAGACATCAACATGGTGCTCTCAGGAGCCGGTGAGTCCTCAGAGTCACCGGCGTGGGGCCTTCAGAGCTCCGAGATACTGGTGTGGGCCCTCAGAGGTGTCGGTGTGGGTCCTTCAGATGTACCTATAGAGCCTTTAGATGCACAGGTGTGGTGGCCCACAGAGGCGCCGGTGTGGGGCCCCCAGAGCCACCGATATAGGGCCCTAAGAGACACTAGTATGACCCTCAAAGGCGCCGCTGTGTGGCGCTCATAAACACTGGTGTGGAGCCATCACAGGCGGATGGAGCCGTTAGAGGCCGGAAAGGGCCCTTAGATGCCTACAAGGAGCCTTCAGAAGCCAGCGTGGCACCCTTATGGGGATAAGCGTGTCTACTTAGGAGCCCTTGAGGTGCTCTCATGGGCTCTGTGGGGCCCTACCGAGCCGAAATATGGCCACGGCCAGTTGCCGCCGCATGGCTCTTCAGACTATCATTCTCAGTGGCCTCATCTGCCTAGTTTGAATAGAAGGGCCTCTCAGACCATCATTCTCATGGGCCTCCTCTGGCTAGTATAAATAGAAGGGCCTGTTAGACCATCAATCCTAGGGGCCTCCTCTGGTTAGTAGTGCTCTCATGGGCTCTGTGGGGCCCTACCGAGCCGAAATATGGCCACGGCCAGTTGCCGCCGCATGGCTCTTCGGACTATCATTCTCAGTGGCCTCATCTGCCTAGCTTGAATAGAAGGGCCTCTCAGACCATCAGTCTCATGGGCCTCCTCTGGCTAGTATAAATAGAAGGGCCTGTTAGACCATCAATCCTAAGGGCCTCCTCTGGTTAGTATAAATAGAAGAGCCTCTCAGACTATTAATCTCAGGGGGCTCCTGTGGACAGTATAAATAAAAGGGCCTCTCAGACCATCAGTCTCGGGGCCTCCCTAGAGAAGTGTAAATGTGGATAGAGGGCCCTCTCAGATCCATTAGGAGTGGACCTCTCTGACTATCAGTCTCAGGGGCCTCTTGTGGCCAGTATGAATATAAGAGCCTCTCAGACCATCGGTCTCAGGGGCCTCTTCTGACTGGTGTGGATAGAGGGCCCTCCCAGACCACCGGTTTCAGGGGCCTCCAGTGGCCAGTTATATGAACAGAAGGGCCTCACAGCCATCAGCCTCGGGGGCCTCTTCTGACTGGTGTGAATATGAGGGCCTCTCATACCATCAGTCTCAGGGGCCTCCTCTGCCTAGTGTGGATATAAGGGCTTCCCAGGCCATCAGTCTCAGGGGTCACTTCTGACTGGTGCCGGATTGAGGGACCTCCCAGACCGAAAGTTTTGGGGGTCTCCTGTGGCCAGTATGAATAGAAGGGCCTCTCAGTCCAACAGTCTCATGGGCCTCTTCTGCCTGGTGTGATTATAAGGGCCTCTCAGGTCAGCAGTCTCAGGGGCCTCCTCTGACTACAGTGTACATGGATAGGCCTCCCAGACCATCAGTCTCAGGGGCCTCTTCTGACTATTGAGGATAGAGGGGCCTCCTCTGACTAGTGAGGGTAGGGGGCCTCGGTTAGACCGCCAGTGTCAGGGGCCTATTCTGACTAGTGTGGATAGAGGGGCCTCCCAGACCGCTAGTGTCAGGGGCCTCCCCAGACCAGTGTGGATATTGGGGCCTCCTCAGATCCACTAGGGCCTCTCAGGCCATCAGTCTCAGGGGTTTCGACTGACAAGTATGAACAGAGGGCCTCCTTGGATCCATCACGGCCCCTTGGAGTCCGTGCGTGGGGATTCGTGGAACTTATTTTTACCGAGTTTGTTTATTCTGGAAGGTGACGACGTCCTCTCAAATCGAGACGAGGGGCCTCGAGTAAAAAGTGGGTGGGCCAAAACACATGGTTGGCCCCCCCACCTCGAAAAGTGGGTGGGCACTTGCCCACCTGGCCCCCCCTGTTCCTACGCCTATGGTTAACTTATGTCACTCGTGCATCGAGGTGCGGAGCTATATTTTGTATAACATATTAGTATTAAGGCCTTGATTGAGCAGATTGGTGTCTATTGTTTCGCACGGCAATCGTCCAGAGACGTGGGAACTGGGGGTTATGAGTAGTGCCGCAGCCAACGCTCTAATTTAAAGCGATTATTACTGTTGCTCTAATATATGGTCGCAGCCTCCAATAGCAAACGGTTCCAACTAGGAGCCAAAAACTCGGCCACTCAGGGGGGTTCGAACCGGGCTTCTCCCACCGGCCAACTCACGACACGAGCGTTCATCCACTGAGCTACCGAGAATGGTCCTAGTCCGCACAAAACAAAATGACATTCACCCGCTGACCGCCAATGACAGTATTGTGACATTTAATCGCGTTTGACCGCGGCGGGTGGTCGCTGGTTTCGACAGCTCTGTGGATACACGCTAGCGTCGTGGGGTGACCGGTTGGAGAAACCCGGTTCGAACCGTCCCAGGTGCGCGGCTTATTTGTTCCTAGATGGAACGGTTTGCTATTGGTGGCTGCGACCACACATTAGAGGAACAGTAAGAGTTGCTTAAAGGGACCCTCCCACCTTAACATTAGTTTTGAGTTGAGATAGCCAAATTGGTGGCCATGGCCTGAAAATACCGGTTTGGGCATTCACAACATCGAAAAATGCTTTAATTCGGAGATATGGAATTTCAAACTTGCAGTTTTCGGATTCTAAGGGGCTAATGCATTGGTATGCCCCCTTAGAATTTGTGACGTCAGCGGAGATCTAATGATTTTTAAATCTTTTACTAAAACGTTTGGCAGCACGCGGTGGTATATGCTGCTTTGCGCGCAACAAATGCCGCACTTTCAAATAAAGTCTCTAGGAACAGCGGAGATCCCAAAAAGTAAACAAAAGTAAAAGTCTAATATCTTGAAAACCGGTGAATATTTTTCGATGAAATTTGGTAGATATTCATTTTTGCTCTTTCTGAACCGAGCGACATCACTTTCATGCCAATTCATTAACTTTTTTGAAGGTGGGAGGGTCCCTTTAAAGTTGGGACGCCGCGCTATCCAAAAACACCAGTTCCCACGTCTCTGGACGGTTGCTGTGCGAAATAATAGACACCAATGAGCTCAATCAAGGCTTTAATACTTATCTGTTAAAAACAATGTAGCTCCGCAACTCGATGCACGTGTGATATAAATTCTATCGGCTGTCCCAATGCCACGTTTAAGTGTGTCGTAATGTGCATGGCAAGTGTGATGATAGGCGCTGTCTTGGTGATAGGACATTTTAACAACTGCTTTAGCACAATTGTTAGGTAGAATAATTGGCGCCCTGAGACGCGAAAGTTAACTACACTCGCTCAGCCGCGCGATATGGTCCGTGCTCCCACCCCACCTCACTCCCCAGCCCTAGCCAGCCGCCGCGCCGCACCGACCCGAGCCATGCCTCCGGGCTCGGCCCTCACCGCTGCGCTGACGTCACAGGCGGCCCACATCGCCTTCCAGCCACCGACCCAGACCGGTGTCATACGGTGTGGGTAGGCTGTGCCGCTTGACAAGTAAGTGAAGCGGCACAGTCTACCGGTACCAGGCGGCTGCTGCCAATGCTGAGCCATAGGAACCCGGTGGATAAAGAGTTGTGGAACATCAATCTGCCCCCGAGTGTACTACTTATCACGAGTACGGCGAACGGTCATCCGCTCACAGTTTGACTCAGGACTGTCCCACATTAGTAGGTACGTCATTGCCAGTATTCTATAATTTTACAGCACTGTTCTGTCAAACTTCTGAAAATTTCCCTAAGATCCCGTAGTTGCGCGCCTAATCTTAAGATTAACTTATGGTATCGATAGTCAGCCGCTGCCTCAGCCGGCGTCAACACTGCCCACCCCGAGTTGGGGGCGGTGGGCCATGTAGTGACTAGCCGATCGCTGACCGCTGACCACCGACCGCTGACCGCTGACCGCTGACCGCTGAGCGCTGAGCGCTGACTGACACCAGCTCCGGGGGTCCGGTGGTCATTAGCTCACCGAATGAGAACACTCAGAGAAGTCAATCAACCACCAAATGGGATCGCTCCGGGCGTGAAAGTCACAATCTCACGTGTCAGTTTGGAACTCTGCTGGGGTGACATGCTGAATTCTGGGAAACTTTGTAATTCTATGTTCACTACCCTCTCCCCCCGGGTATTTTGGAAGTCTGACAATAAAATGTTCTGTTCAGTGTTCAGACGTATAGATCATAAAGCAATGTTAAAAACATGTTCCTTGAAGTGGCCTTTGATTTCAGTAATAACGATAAATTCATCAAGCCCATCAGTAAACCCAAATTCACCCTCGAGGACAATCAGATAGACAGATGAACCATCCTAGCCTTTGCTGGCTAGATGTTTGATAAACAAACACGACACGGATAGATAAAACGAAATGGAATATCGGTACTACGTCACTACAACTGCATGCATAATAATATGACAGTCTGTCTAGATGAGACCACCCAAGCCTGACATTTGGCATTTACCAGTGCTCGCGGATCGCACCTCTCACCGGCACAGCCGACAGCACCGTCCCCTGGTGTACCCCGTCCTCTGAGGGGCCGCGGTGGGGACAGACGCTGCAGCCCACCGTGTAATAATGCTTGGGATTGCGACGGACGACCGGGGGTGCAGCCGACACGTCACACGGTATATCCGCGCTGCCGGCGTCACCCTTTATCCGCACTGTCAGTCGGTGGAGCGGCGGGGACAGCGGGCGGGTGCGGAACGGAGTATGCGAGGCTGAGTGACTAGGCGCGGCGCGGCCCAGGGATGCAGAGGTGACTGCGAAGACCGAGCGCGCTTTGCCTGTGCGCTGGATAGTCGGTTCGATGTTTTCGCTTTGATATGACAAGCTCAAACATCACCATCCGATGATGGGGACGCGTCGGTCTAAATTCGGGTCTCACCGCGGTCGACGTAGTGCTCACCCCAGCATCAGGACGGCGCTCACCACGATCAGTGTGGCGGTCATTTTTGTCATTATGGCGCTTACTCCGGTCCGTGTTACTACTGACTTTCACACAGGTCGGTGTTGCGCTTGCCCAGGTCCGTGTGGATCTCATCCTAGTCAACATGGTGCTCGCTCACCCCGGTTGACGACTGGCGAAACGCTTCTCCTCAGCTGGCCGCACCCGATGGTAATTGCACGATTTGTGGGCATTGGCAGTCGGTAACTAGCCGTTATTTACGACCGGTGCGCACGGCACTGTACAACTCACTGGCACCGCCCCATTCCTTTACACGTAGGCTAATTTCGAGTATAACATTCCACCGGAGGTGTTGAAGCAGCCCGGCGGTGTGCTGGCCGCGGGAGAAACCGTGCCGCCCCGGCCGGGGTGCGCCGGCGCCGGTCGGCAGCGGATGGGGGCGCCGCACCCGGCGTACGGCCGTGCGCGGCCCCGCTGCTCCGCCGACACAGTAATTCGGCAGACAAATGGCATTGCGGGGAGCCCGATGAGGCCACTCTGTCTTGGTGCAGTGTGGGCACCGTCGGGGACATGTCGTTTGGAAGCGCGCAGTCATCGCGCGGCTCTCGCGGGAGGTCCGGATGGCAGCGGTCCGGACAGTGGCCCTGCGGGCACCGGCTGTCTTACTGCACTATCCAGCGCCGTGGCTTTAGGCCTGCAGCTCTGGCTGGAGGTCTGACCATTCCGTGGGATCTGAGGAGAGAACTGCAATTCGATCTGCTGTGACCTGGAGACCTTAGTTCATCAGATGAGTCTGGGTACCATACTTCGGTCGCCTATGACCTGGGTTCTGAGGTCGGGTCATCCGGGACACGTGAGAGCCAGTCGTCTCGCGGCGCCACCCGCTCAGCTGTGCAGTAATGTTTTTGTCTCTGCTGTTCTTTTCTACACCGTCATGCTGCGAGTGCTCGTCATCTCTGACCAGCGTGCTATTACGACAATCTCGCCCAGCCATCGATACGCCATTACTGTAAAGTTGGCCACTAATACCAGCCCACTTGTAGACAGCCATCAATCTGCCGTTACTGTGAAGGCATAGAGGCATAAGTGCGTCCCTGGACATCAACACATTGTAAGTTAAGACTGTAAGTTAGTTACTAAAAATAAAACTGGCTCAATGGGGTTATCTCGGAAATATTCCCAAGTTGTCATTCAAGGGTTGATTAAAACGATACATATGCCTACGTAATCGACCTGTAATAATTCATATCATTCAAATTCGCTGCTCAGATGCTCTTGACAATCCGGACGTGTTTCACCCACATCGTAATACGAAATTGTACGATACTGGCCGACTTTATATCAGTAGTTAACGCTCACAAAAATTATAGCGTGCATCTACTACCCGGGACCGGGGCGAAGTGTTCTTCAGGGCACGTGAGACTCGGTTTAGCAGTGGCCCGTTCACGAGTGGAGCCGCGCCCTCGCGGCAGTGGCAGTGGCCACCTCCCACCCCGTATACCTACCTCCTGTCGAGTGTGTCCAACACGCCCTTAGTAACTCACCGCTGCCGGCACTAAATTGAAAATAAAAACACCATTTGGGAGGTCATGATGTCTCACATCTGATCTCATAGGCAGGTTACAGCTCAATATATTTCAGCGCGTTGGAGCTTTATCTGCCTTTGTGAAGGCTTGTTGGACCGAAGTGTGAGTGTTTTCACGAAACTCGAGTGTCCAAATTTACGACCACTGACGAAGATATGTAGCACACTGAACAACGAACACATATCCATCAAAAGTCGGGGTAAATCGTAAATTGTCTGCTGAGGATTCATAGGACAGGTGTGTGGTTCGCGTCCCGGTCCGTAGTCTGTGGTCTGCGTTCCATATCCCGATCAGTCCGTGGTCCATGTCCATCCGTAGTCTGTGGTCCGTGGTCTCTGGTCCATATCCAGTGGTCCGCCACCCCCAGCGGTCCTGTCCCGCTGAGCGGCGGCCGGTCGGTGTGGAAACAGTCCGTCGGCCGGCCGGCGGGGCGCCGCGCCGGCTCTGTATCTGCGGCACCCATCGACTGTCCCTTACAGCCGCTGATGAGGCCGATACAGGAGTCCCGCCGGGCGACAGCTCACACCCGGGGTGTGTGTAATGGACGGCACGCCGCCCTCATCACCTCACACGTGGGGTTAGTGACATCGGACGACACCCCAGATCACGCGTTATCACCACGGCACTCAACGGGGGAGCGGGGTGGGTATGATTTGAGAGGGAGGGCTAAGGAAGACATTACTTGCGCTGCTGGAGACTACCAAGACCTCTACCTGCAATTCGCAGTAACTGTTGTGTATGCTATATTTCAAAGATTTTCTCCAGAAACTTGACATTGAGCTTAAGCACATTTTCATTGGTTTAAAATGGCTGACTCTGTTTTATGATTCATCAGCTGACCTGATGAATCATAAAACAGATTTTTGATCGCAATCAGTGTACGAGGCTGGGCAACTCGTCCTGTCATAAAGACAATGCCGTGATCTGAAGGCTGCCGGCTGAAGGGCCGGTGTCGCGGACACTGTCCGAGATTGGACAAAGTTCCTGGCACGGCTCGGTTAGCCTGTTCATCTGTTGGGCGACGGCGTCCGCCCGTCTCCCGCCCATCCCCTGACCCTCCCGGTGCCGCCGCCGACCGTCCTTGTCGGCTGTCGGACACACCTGGCCGCGCCGCGGGGCGTGGCCAGACACGAGAACTGATGGTCCGGCGGCCCCCGCCAGTCCGATCCGTCTGATAACCGACCGCTGACCACTCTGATCCATCGGAAATGGCCCCGCCGCTCAGTCGGCCCTGACAGTCCGAGATGCCGAGAAAATAGTGTGAATCACGGCAGGTGGTCCATGGATAAAGGCAGCTCCGTGACAGGTGGAGCTTATTTGCTCACAATCCTGTTTGTATAAAAAACAAATCCTCACGCTGTATACTGTATAGTATGATACGAAACAGACTTCATGGCTCTCACTTCTCAAATAACAAAAGAGTCACTCTTGCAAGGCCGGCGGCTTCCGAAATGTTCGGCTGATCGGTTCTATGGTGTAGCCTAGTCGGTCCCCATCTCAGTCCAAGCGGTCGTCCCATGTCAGTCTCCTTGGTGGGCCCATGTGAGTCTCTCCTTGGTGGGCCCATGTCAGTCTCCTTGGTGGGCCCATGTCAGTCTCTGCGGCCGGCTCTACGGCAGTCCATGCAATCGGCTCCATGGCAGTGTATGTGGTCAACCCCATGGCGTCTCTGATGGGTGGAAGCTCTGTGTCCGTAGCATAACCGTGTTTGTTTCTGCTGCAAGTGCACAGTCATCCTGTCGACCAGAGGCAGTCCCCAGTCAGTGGGTCAGTGCTGGCCTTGGTCGGTCTCCTGACCTCTGTCTTCCCGATCAGTCTCCTCTTATCTCTTCGCTCTCCCCTGCCCTCGACCCCCGTCCATATCACCCCCGCCGACCCCGCCCAATTCTCCAGGAGTGGGATCAGTAGTGTTACAGGACACGGTAGCGGCTATTCATCAGTTAGGACGCCATATCAGTGTGGATCATCACTTTAAAACAGGCCATCAGAATTAGAGCAACTCAATTTGTCCTAGTGATTAAAGAGTAATACCAATTAACGATCAAGTCTTTAAAGTGTTGTAATTGTCAATGCTGAGTCATTTCACACATTGACATTGGATTAGCCATGTTTATGCAGTAGGTAGCTGCGATAGATAATTTAGACAATGGCAGTAAGCTGAAGTAATGATGACTTTCTAAGGCTGTCCTCACTGAAGACAGATATCTGATGCATTAAATCGATTTGTCATAGACCTGCAGCAGCTGGATATCAGGCAGAGTTATTGCGGAATGTCCGATGTCCATGCCGTCCTCTTTCAATTTAGGAATGTGTCGTCCTTTAATCGGAATCTATGTGATACGAACGTTAACTTTTCTGTACTTCATATTTTAGATTTAGACACTGCACAAGGCCATACGCACGTATTTACACCACAAAACATAAATGCTCATTTGCTTATGCGTATGTAAATGCATACCTCAAAGACTTGTCCTAAACCACTTCAATGAAAAACTGAGCATGAATAAGTCTGCAGATAGACGTCGTGCCTTTTCCGCATGATCAAATCCTCCGTTCCGTAGTTTCCATCCACGGATAGTCAAATCTTTCTCCTCCATGCCGCGCAGCCGACTTGCCGACTCACATATTGCACCTCACACTGAGGAGCGCGGGTGCATCTCTTAGACAGTCCACGGAGGCGCTTCACAGCTCTTTGACGCACTGCTGAGACTCCGGGAGACTGCGTACTGTGCACGTGTGCACGGGGGAGGGGGCCTCTCGGCTTGGGGCGCGCTATAAGCCATCGAGGGACTGCAGGACAGCAGAGGACCGGGTCCACTTTGACGGCACGACTGGAGACACCCGTCAGCCGGCCGAGCTGACCCTATCGGAGTCGTGCATCAGAGTCCGTGGGGGAGTATGGCACGGAGCGACGACGGCGATTCACCAAATGTCGCCTCTTGCCATGCATTGTGCACTGTGCATGCGCTGTGTGATGCTAGAACCATGGGAACCGGGAGCAGCCAGCAGTTTGGATCTGAGCTGGCTAAATTCAACTGTCATATATGCATATGCTATCCGTCGCATCTTCGTGCATGGAGTGATCTTGGGTACACTACACACTAATTCTGGCCAGCGGGGAGCGGTTAGCTTACCCGAGGTTTTCAACTTTGACCTGGAACGGTCGTGGAGGCCGTGCAGAGAGCCGTGGAGGGGCTAACGCTGCAAGATAGCCACCTCTCGCGCCCTATCTAGATGCCGTCTGGTCAGGAGAGCCGAGATGGACGAGTGCTGTCGCCTGGCCTGAGTGACCGTCAGAGTCAGTCGACTGTCCGTCAGTCTGTCAGTCTGAGGCGGACAGACGGCCGATAGCCATCCAGACTGGTGACCCGTGACCTCTGCAGGCCACAGTCCGGGTCGGAGGGTCCGCGGAGTAGGCTGCTTGCTCTCCGGTCCCAGCACACTGCACTGGAGCCGACCGTCACGGGAAAGTCATACCACATCGCCGTCACGGGAGAGCCATACCATAGCTCGTCAGCAGCGGCCGGACAGCGCGTCTGATCGCTGTCAGCTGACGCCGCCGCTGATTGGTGGCCTGCTGCTCACGCACGCCGCCCATTGGCCGGTCTGTCGGCGTGCTTTAGGAGCGCCCGGTGTCACCACAGGCCGTGTGAGCGGCCGGCGGTGGTGACCGCTCGGGTGTAGCGGGCTGCAGCGGCCACCCCAGTGGTGGACCGTGACTCAGCGGCGAACACACAGCCGAGGGAGGGGAGGGGGAGGGAGGGAGCTCAGCCGCCGGCCCCGCGCGGAATGCATCCGTCCACCAATTATGGCTTATTCAGCGGGTCACTGATTTAGAAGTAGCTGCGTGGTGGCTGCAGAATGAGATGTGGAACTCATGTCCAAATAGCATGCAAGACCACTTGTAGCTGAACTAAAGCAAACGCCCCAGGCTGACAAAAGTGACAGGTCCACTTAGTTAGAAGATGATGTGCTTGCGTTGGATTCACTTAAGTTCATTAAGACTCACAGGGATGGAGAGTTGGTAATTAAAATTGTTTATTGCATGCACGTACACGTTTTTGCAGCATTGCCTGAAATACTAAGGTCATGCATGCAAAAGCCGACGCTTGAGATGTAACTAAATTGGCGTTGGTCATTTTACAACATTTGGAATGCTTATTTTCGGGCAAAGCATGTTTGCCTGATTATTTGTTTGCTCAATTATTTGTTTTCTGAAGCTGTGTATTACGTCCATGGAAAGTAGTTTAATCGCGGCACTTTTTTTTACTTGGGTTTGCTACAAATGGCCATTGATTGGAAGTTCCGGACACACCATTAGAAACCGGGCACTACAAACACAGTCGCCGTACGGCGTCGGTGTGGGCCTCATTACACTAGCTGGGCACACCCACGTCTGTAATTAACACCCCACCGTCTCGGGCAGTTACAATGAGCTTCACAGCGGGCTATTATCGACAGCGGGAAGCAGGACTTAAAACAGTGCACATCGCGGCGGCTCGGTACGGTCTGGTGTGGTCTGGTTTGGTCTGGTCTATGTAGTCTGATTAGGCATGGCGTGGTCTGGTCTGTTTTGGTCTGGTTTTGTCTGGCCTTAGCATGATTAGGTCTACTCTGGTCTGGTCAAGCCAGGTATGAAAGGGTATGTTCGGGTTCAGTTCGCTCCGGTTAAGTCTTTTGGTGGTCCCGTGAACAAGTGAACACGGTCCTGTGTCGCGGTCCCGGACCGTGGACCGGAGACCAGTGCAGACCAGACCAGACGGTCCCGCCGCTACCCTCTCCCGGTCTCCTCGTGTTACCCCGGCGGGCCGACAGGGGTTTTTATCTCCGTCGGAGGGCGTCGGTAAAAACAGCGAACACCGGACAACAATACCAGAGCAGCTCGTCTGGTCTCGGCCCAGAGACTACCGAGCAGGTGGCGCAGCGGCAGAGAGTTTTTGCCACCACCTCTGGTTTAATGAACGAAACGATAGAGCAAATACGGTCCACGCCCGATGAGACCGCCATGCGATGCATCAATCCGAGTGGTCCTGTCCGATGGGAACGGATACCAGCGCTGAATGGCTGCTTTGCTATCATGTTTCGGTGGTATCATTTAGTGCTCTGGGTGGTATGTATTCATTGGAAACAGAGTCTCGCCGAGAAGATCACAAGCGGAAGCAGATGCGTCAGCTATGATGAGCATATCTGCTTTGTCCCAGGATCTGCAGATTTTTTTTCGTAGCCACCGTCAACATACATATGCCACACTTGGCAAGGCCAACACTTTTTATTATTTTACAGGATACCTACATATAACTGAAAGAGAACACTTTTGGAATGAAACTGGCATTAAATAATGATTCGAAACTGTGCATAATTGAGACGGTAAAAATATGACAAACCATAAATATATTCAACCTTGCCATGTAGGCCTAGCATGTGCGATCCACATGCATACTTTAAATAACACCTAAATGTAACCCCTTCAAATTTTTTATTGCTCTATTTGCGACATCAATTGCCCCTGTCCGGAAATGACTTTGTTCGAGGCGACGGTAAGGACTTTATGTTGTCGTTTGGTGAGCAATTTTACCGCGCCGGTTCTGATTGCAGCGTGGTGCGTCAGTCCCCGGCGACTCCTGCTGTGCCTGCTGTGCGCTAGCCCCTCCCTCCCCTCCCGTCAGCTCCCGCTGCGCGTCCCGCCAGCAGCCGCTGCGTGTCCCGCCAGCAGCCGCCGCCGCCGGCCGCTCGTGACGGCCGGGTGTGAGCGGCACAGGCGGTCCGGCCGCCCCGTCCCCTCCCCTCGGTCCGGTCACAGGTCACGGCATTTATCAACCGCCGCGCACGGCACCATGAATATGCAGCAGCCGATGACTGGCCGGCTGCAATGATCGGTGACGTGGCGCCGCCGACTCCGGTGTCCGCGCGCTGCAAAAGCGTGTCCTGTGCGCTGTGGTGGGGTGGGTAGGGCTCGGTGACGCATTTGGAGTCAATATAGAATCCTGGGGAGCATTGTCACGGCTCGGGAGACCGTTTGTACTGATGCCAGCGGGACGCCACTGACGGAAATCATCGAGAGGCGCGTGTCCGTCGCTGTGTTCCAGCTCGAGTCTTAAGCTGTGGGCTTATGGAGACAACTGCTTACTCGTATTAGTTTTAGACTTGGCCGACTCTTTCATCACTCTAGGCCACAACAAACAACCGATTTGCCTGATGCTTGCTTTTTTACTTGTCTACTTTCATAGCGCCTCTCCTGCAATAATTAAGACTCCATCCGAGGCATTTCTTAATCGATGCTCTGATCATGCCAGGATCGTCCTATTGTTGCACGTTTTACAGTTGTGTTTTCCAAGTGACTGGTTGTGAATCAAGCACGATGGTTTCTTACATCTACCTGCTCCTGTGCATCGAGCCAGATAAGAGCTAATCGAAGTTCTCTCTGAACCCGACGGCAGGGGAATGGCGATTGGCAGCTTATGAAATCAAAACATTGGACACTATGTTTAGAACATCAAGTCGATATTTCATCTTCATCCATGTTAAACATATCCTTTCATTCTTGTTTGCATTTATAATCAGTCCCATGGTTGAACACATGCCTTAATAAATCACCCGAAAATATTAATTAAAAATATGGCCCCGGTGATGACAGCACTCATTAGTTTGTATTAGAGTGACCTAGTTGAAGTCACGGTTTGTTTTGGCGACCTGTCTGCCAAATTTGTCGTGCCTCCTCACGCCAGCTCCCCTGGGACAATGCAGGGTCCTGAGGGGAGTACGAGGAATCCCCGAGAGAGATCGTTTGTGTCAGCAGAACCGGAGCGGACCGCGGCGGCTGACCGGCCGACCGGGCGGATAGCGCTTCACACTCGGTAATTAACACCAGAAGTGTCGGCAAATTCATTAACATAACAAACACATCAGCCAGAGTTATTGTTCTCATTAGAGGCTGATCGCGATGCCATTATGGCGGTGGAATGGCATCCGTTCATCATGGCGTCTGTCGTTAGGTGCGATGTAATTGAGGCGCCGCTCACGGCTCAAATATCTATGGGCTCGGTAACCACTCGGTAACTCGGGGTATGCATGGCTGAAAAATCGCCCCCGTACAACATTCCAGATACCTACTTACGACACATTGAAACAAAATGTGGGACATCATCTGATAATTGGGCACGGGTAGAAGACACGGAAAACGAATTGCTACAATCAGAACCATTAGATGTAAATGCACATTACGAGACGACTGGAAAGCTTGTAAAACTGATCTCAATAAAATATTGTTATTTTTGCTTTGCATAGGTAATTCAGCAGCGAAGGAACAGCTATTTGGATTAGGGGTAAGTGCCAAGGGAGAAACACTTTTTCCTACAAGTGCGGTTTCTCCTGCAGCACAAACCCATCCACGTGCTCTCCATGGTTGGGTCTGCTCGGCGGCCCGTCCCCGGTGCACGGACGGCAGTGCGTCGTAAAACCCCGCCGCCAACAGGCTGTTTAAAGGCAAACGAGCCGACGATCATGGGCACCGCATGGTGTGAGGCTATTTCGGTTTATAACTCCTAATTTCCATTACCACAGGCCGCATAACACACGTTCCTGGCCTAATTTACGACGGAGTGCATCACATTTCGCCGCTCCATGAGCGTTATGTTGTTCCGCGGTGTTCTGCAGTCTCCGCACACGCAGCTCACGCAGAATCATGGACGCTGGAGTCGCCGCTTCTCTAGGGACATCACAGTGGCCAGAGGCTACGCTATGCGTGAGATCGACGAAGGAAAGTCTAATAACCTAGTATTACCAGTGCATTGCTCCGGGGTGAATTAGCCGCTGGCTTGCAGAAGACGCCCGATCCTGATGGGTGGCCATGTATTGAATAAATTAACCACTCATCTCACCAGTGTAAATATCAGGCAGGTTTCTCCCTCATATGCGATAATTGGCCCAATTTGAGCCTTGCCTGGCGGGTGACCATTGCCGGAAAGCTAGCGGTTCACGAGTCGACAGGATGCGCGGTATGATTGAGGGCACGCCGCGGGGATACGGTGTTATGCACGGTTTTCGGTCGAAACTGGGGAGTATCCAGGATCGTCCAAATCTCACCCGGTGCTGGCACCGATCCCGTTCACTCCGACACAGCGGTTTCACGGGGGCGCCACCACCGACACGGCTCCGGACAGCGCAGTGGGGATGACTGCCGTTATACCGGGGGCTGTCGATCAAGGGCAAGGGACCTAAGTGGAACTTGCAGGACTATCAAAATGTTTTTAAGATAGCTGAATCATCACATTTTCCCTGGTTTGTTTCTGTATTTACTGGCCATTTTATTTAAATAAAGTTGAGCGCAAGAAACAGCATGATGATTTGAAAGAGGTGGAGCATAAAACATCATTTGAAGCAGGGTTTGGCTTTGTAATGAACACAGCTGCTACCATATGGTGTCATAGGTATGACTTTATTGAATAGACCGTCAATATTATTATATGTTATATGATTAGCAGTCCGGATTGGTCTGTGTTCGACAGCTGTTTGTCGTAATTTGACGCCGTATTGGTGTGATGTTTTCTTAAAGTGCCAGTTAGCGCTACTCGGCGCCCCTCCCATCCATTATCGGGACCATCGCATTACCATATCGGCGTTGGCCGGTCACGTTCGGTAATAGGAGCCGAGTGTTCTGGAGAACGGTAGTCGCGCGCGCGCGCCGCTCTGGCAGATCAGCGGCGCCCGTCAGTCAAGAGCGATATGATCGGCCGCGGCCCACTCCAGATGCCTCCACCGAGCCCAGAGGTGACCGGCGCCGTCCTGCCACCCGCTAATTGCTGGAAATCCCATTATATGTGTGCAATGTGCACCGAAAATAGGACGAACGGCGGCCATCTAGTTAGTGATGATGAGTGGCCCCCGTCTCTGATGGCCAGCGATCCTCAGGCGGCCGACAATTTAGGAGGCAGCCAAACTGGATTAGAATATATGTCTGTGGATGATCGGACGGCTGTTGGCCGATAAATCGCGGGGGAGCACCAATTAGTTGGCTCATTGGAATGATTGAGTCAACTGCTCAGCTGGGGAGCGGTGTTTATGGCCGTGCCGATCGGCTGTCTTCGACTCAATGGCTCCAGATTGAAGTATCGGTTATTTATGACGTGCATAAGCACTCTGTTAGAGCTCCACCCTCTACTTTCTGGTGCGCAATGGTGCGATGAATCGGCTGGTGAGCGTCTGTCGGCTCTCTCGCGCCGCGCCGGCTGTCGCCGGGAGGAATCGCGCGCCTCTCCTCAGACCCGCCCAGCTGAGCTAACTAACACGGCCATGTACCGAATCGCCGTTTTGAATTAGGGGACTTTTGCAATGTAGTGTATCGGCTTGGGCCCGTGACTCGTAATTATTTTTTTATATTCGCTGGTTAATGGTCACGATCCCCGGGCACCATTACCAAGTTCTTTACCGCAAAACACATGACATGCCAGTGAGATTTTCTGACCTCAGAAAATTTCACGATGCTCAATGGTCCAAGAGGATCCAAAAGCACGTAGCGCACAGCCCAGATCAAATCAGATCAAACCGCTCAGCCGGTGGCCATGGTGAAATGCCCCGCCGGGTCGCTGGGAACGCTCCATGGGATGCCCGGCAGCCCGCGCCGACCCAGTCCACAGGTCCATTCGTCTGATTTAACCCTGACACTGCTGTAGTTCATGGGCGTGAGTAACTGGCAACATCTACGTGTCGCCGAGTACGAACTTGTGAAAAACGCAATATCTTACCTTTCTAATTAACCTTGCCATCACTTCTGCTTGGTTTAAGGTCTTCGTAAGGCTATAAAAATGTAGACAATGAATTGATGTCAGAAATCCCCAGCATCCGCTTCTAAAGGAGCTGCCATATTAGGTCACACGGCAGTTGGTTACATTCCATGAGAACTTTACCGCCGGAGTTGGTGGCTGCCACTGCCCCACCGCAGCTTCTGGCAGTGGTGGTGCCTTTATGTGCCGCGTTGACGTCTCCAGCATTGTGGGCGCCGCGTGCCGCGCCCGGGCGGAGACTGCATTGCCGACCAAAAGAGGACCTCGGCCAGTACCGGCGTGGTCGCATATGTATGTACTAGTGGTGTCAATCGGTTACCGAAAATTTCGGTTACCGAAAAGATATGCTGACCGATTTGGTAATCGGTCGGTCAGGCCCCCCCCCAAAATCGGACTCTTTCGGTCACCCTGCCAGTGAAACCATTTTCAAAAAGAGAAAGTATTCCATTTTTGCCTAGCTAAAATGAAATTTATTGGGATGTTAATGATACAGAATTGCAAAATTTCCCCCAAATGCCAAATGCCACATTTTGGCAACTTCATTAGCCATCCCACCCAGCAGGCAGCAGCCACCCATTGTCCAACCACAACTACAAGCAGGCTGATTTTGACTCAGTTGGCCCCACAAGTACACACTATTTTGAAACTCTATTCCAGTCTAACTGTTAAAATTTCACCTGTATTCAAAGAAGTATTGCCTACAAAAATCATTATACAGTCATCAAAACTGCAAGGACAAAAATAACTTGAATTACTGAAATGTGTTTCTGAAGACTGGACAGTTAGCATTTGGCACTTAGCAGTGATCACATTTACATTTCACATGTGTTCTACTATTCCACATTCTCCTCAAGTATTGCAGGTACCAACCAAATGTTTGAAATCTAGATGAGGTCCATGAAAACATAGCAGTCTTGACAAAAACTACAGATTCGGACCATGTCCGATTTCTAGAATCTTCCACATTCCAAACACAAGAAAGGATTTCGAAACAGATGCGCCATAACAGAGACTTTAAACCAGCTGATTAAGTTGCTGCAAAAAAAGTTTTGGATTGTTACATGCTGCCTCGTGAATTATTTTATTGATGTAAATGATCCAACACGATATTGAATTCCAATGAAATCAACATTGTGAGTGTAATTCAGTACAAGAAAATTAATTTCCCTTCAATATAATTCGAACAAAAGGGCATATAAATAAATATTACGTCATCATCATACATCCTTTCGTTAGGGAAGAGAGGATCTTAAAAGTCAATCCTTGGTTCTTCTATTACTTTTTGCGCTACTTTGGCGCCTTTTTGTATTAATTTTGTCTGCATATTTTGTTTTCTTGTAAAGATAAGACAAACAAGAGATAAGACAAAGTGCCTGTTTAATAAATTTTCATTTCATGTTTGGGACAAAATTCAAGCTCAGAGCTACCTAATACCTGCCTTTTCAGCTGGATTTTCAGTGTCAAATTCTTTGTAGAGTATCTCAGACCACATCTCAAGACTCAAGGCAAGTTTCCAAGCAGTTTTGATGTGTTTTGTGGTGTTTTGATTCCGCCTTTTCTCCTAGGGAATGTTGTCATGAACATATCTATTACCAGCCATTTGACTCACTAATTGATCGTGCTTTTGCAACATGAATGAGCATTCTTCCTTACATAGACCACAGTAGATTCTTGACAATTCTTGTTAACCAAATCTGTGAAATGCTGAGGTCCATGTGTTGCTACCCTCAGCAATGTAAATTCTACCACAAAATGTATTTTGCAGTGGCTAAGAATGGACTGATCTTGGACTGAAATGCCATTTCCCATTATTTTCCATCAGAATTTACCAAATACTTTAATTTTGGGGTAGAGTAATAGCAAATAGAATTTCGGTCAAATTTCGGTCAAATTTTGGCTTGGGATGTTATCGGTCGGTATTCGGTCGGAAATTTTTCCCAAATTTTGGTTTCGGTCGGTATCGGTCAGACATTTTTTGGAAAATGACATCACTAGTATGTACAGAAATGAAGCACTTCTCATGAACTCCTGTAGTCCGCGGTTCTTAACGCCTTCTGTTGACCCTCGACTCCTTTACGCCTTCTGTTGGCCCTCGGCTCCTTCGTGTCCCCTGTTGACCTGTATTCTCTTCTGGTGATCCCCGTACGCACTAGACGGGCGTTACAAATTGCCTCCGACCCCGGGCCGCCCAGCACTGCCGACGACGGAGCGACAGCGCTGGATCGCGCGGCTTAGGTTCGCCGTAAAAACGCTCCAGCTACTCAACGGCGGTGTAAAAACGGCGGACCCTTCCACAGCCCGGCCACCGAACAGTGAAATCTCAGCACACAAAAATGGACACCAGCTGTGAAGATCTCGTACAAGATTAAGGGTCGCTTACTTATATGGAATAAAATAACATTGCATTGAAACAACAATACGGGTAACAACTAACAACATTAACCCGCGCACCGACGGGGGGGGGCGGATATCCGCCCCCCCCCCCCCTGAGGTTTTTCGCGAATAGCGGGAAAACCGCGAATTTGGTATGACTATAACCTCATCAATTTTACACATGGTGTGCAAGTTTGAACCTCCTACCTTTTAAGGTCAGGTCACCAGGTCAGTTTGAATGACCCAACCTCAAGTCACTTTTTTGCAACTTTGTCACCGTGCCAGAGCTACAGTAGATGTCGGAGGCCTTTGAAAGTCGCAGGATATTATTAGGTCATTAGTAACTACAATTTGTATATCTCGGAATTTTGATATCGGTGACCTAAGGTCAGGTCAGTTTCGCGACCTCCCCATTATAAGTCAATGGGGGAAAAATCAACTCCCTGTTTTTACCACTAAAACGGGTTGGAATGGCCCCATATACCATACATGACTTCATATACGATCAACCTTCACTACCTTGAGGTCTGTTTTGCTGTTGGGCAGCTGTGAGGTCATGTGACGTCATCAAAGGTCACCAAAGGTTTTTGGCCAATAACTCCGTACAGGAACAAGATACAGACGCGTGGATGGTCTCATTGTGTTCAGCTCGTCAAGACGCATCGAATAATATACATGATGACCTCGAGGTCACGTGACCTGAGGTCAACCTTTGACCTTGACCTTTCGAGGTCAACATATATATCATTCGATGCGGATTGACGAGAGGATCACGATGATGCCCTTAGTTTGTTCCTATCTTGACTAATTCGAAAGTTATTCGAGAAAAACTCTCTCCATATCTAGCGCCGCCATTTTGACTTTTTCGACCCCTGTGACGTCATCTTTGACCTGACCTGAAAATGACCTTTGTAAAAATTGTAGATCTTGGCCGTGCGTATCCGATGCCGTTTACTGCTTGTCGCTATCTTGCTTCGTTCTCGAGATCTCAGGGGGGGGGGCGGTCATCCGCCCCCCCCCCCGTCGGTGCGAAGTTGGCGCAGACCCCCGTCGGTGCGCGGGTTAATAAACGACAAATTCATGGTTGCTTCTTACTTTGTGAGATTTCAGTAATAATTATGCAAAGCTTTTTGTTAAAATTATGTTTCAAACAGAATGTTCAGATGCTCCACACGCCAAACCAAGTCAGGTTCTTTCTCATAGATCAGTGTTCACACATCCCGACTCAACAACATTCGGGGTTAGACATATACATGTCGGATACAAGCGATTGTGCGATAAGCTTATTGTCCAAGGATCGATTGAAAAGCACATCGTCTAGTCGTAGCGCTGATCCTTTTCTTTTTCAAGTTTCACTCTGACGAACTCGCAAATATCACGCACTAATCGTTGCATGTAGGTGGTGAAATGGACAAAGCGTTGTGCCTATTTGCGATTCAGATGCCGCATAGTGAGTCTGACAGGTCATGTATTAAAAGATGCTTTAGAGTAATGCGTGTGTGTAGCGCTTATATGTTACCTTCGATTCAGGTCAAGATTGCGTCTCTAATTGCAAATTACGATCTGAAAGCAATCACTGGCGCCTGTCGGGGGAGGGTGCCGAAGTGTTTTATTTCGTCTGGAATATTGCTTGAAGAAGGCAGTAATTTCGCCTAATGAGATAGACGGCAGTCACATTAGATATATCTTGCGTCAAATCATCATTAATATCGGGCGTATCTAACACCGATCTGAAGAGTAACTCATGCAGCACCGGTCTGCTGAAGTCGTTTCCTTTGGGCCGGTCGACTGTCGGTCGCTCACGGGCGTAACATATATCGCCTCTGATCGGCCGGCGCTCGCTGTTCACCGCTGTAACGCTTTCGTCAACGCCAGTGGGTCCGACATCTCTTAGCGCTAATGAGGGGGTTGCAGCCGGGCGCTAACGCATAGGCAATTTAAAGCATGTTCGCGGCCGCTTCAGCACCGATGGAGCAAATTGCAGGACATGGCATGGCTGAGAGATGGCCGCACTCAAGCAATTGACCCGTGTTTGCTTTTCATAAATGGCTATGTCAACGTTCATGTCCATATATTTTGTAATAGGTAGGTACTTCGCTTTCTAGACAGCAAAAATGAAAGAACGACACCTACATTTCGCAAAAACAGCAGTTCTCGCATCAAAGACTTGGACAAATAACGAAATATATTACATATGTCCGTCTCGTAGTTGATTAGAGCATCTCCCTGTCTGTGACGAGAGCCCGGTTCGAGTCGCTCCGGCGCTCGGTATAGGAGGCTCCCGTCACCCCGTCGATTCTTTCATATATGACAGAAACTGCACAAAAGTAACTGCTGATGGATCCCAACGTACTGCTATCGGGTCCTCACCGGTCCCACCGACCTCATCAGACCTCAGCGGACTTCATCGGTACCACCGGACTGCCGGCTGGACTGCACCGCCCCCAAGGCCGTATAAGAGCCGTATAAGGCCGTATAAGACCGCCCCCCAGTGGACCGCCGGCTGGACTGTATCGGCCCCGGCGGACTGGTAACCCGACCCCACTAGGTGATAGCGTGATGGCAGTTGTGAGTTATAATCGATATCGAACGACTGCAGCGCTGTAGATGACCGAGATAATCGGCCATTACCGGCCGATTTTGACTCATGACGGTATTAAATGCACGTGATCTACGAGCTCGGGCACCGGCGCTACAAATGGCACTGTATTTAACACATGGTAAACGCGCACCGCTCAGGCACTGAGTGGCTATCGAACCAGTGCAGAGTATGCAATCGGATGTTTTATGAATGATAATGTATCATATAAGCAAACGAAAATAATTAGCATTTCGTGTAAAAATTGTGATGTTCGGACACATTGACGAATTTTGTGCTGAATGGTTTTCAACTAGGTATAGCTGTAGAAGGTTACCTCTAGCTCAAGGTCCTCTCAACTATGCTTGAGACCTGCTATTTTACTGTTTGAGATAGGTCCTTACATGTTTTTATTTCTTAGGTGTGCCTAGCGGACCAACTGTTGCACACACGTCTCTTCCCGTCACTACAGTCGTTGTGTGTTGCGCAGTCTGTCGGGACCGTCCTCCGCAGCACACTGGCGGCCGCGGTCGCGCCATTATTTCGCGCCACATTCGTCAGCGCCGCTGCTGCGCCGTGATCGATGGCGCACTTAATTCGCCGCCAGTTTTGATTCATGCCACGTTGAGTAATGAGTGCGCGCCGGGGGCGCTGGCCGGACATCGGTGCCCAGTCGGCACACATCGCTGATGCGGCTTTCGCAGAGCCTTCATCGGTCCACAATGGGCCACTCTCAATCATTTCTTTGAGTAAATAATTGGAAAGGATTTATGGCATCTGGTAGATTGGATGGCAAATTATTGGTAACTTCAGCTTTGAGGGATGGGTGGATTTATGCTATGCCAGTATTGTAAGATTTTCTAATGCAAGTACTCGTAAGTGGTGGTTATTTTGTCCATGAAATGTTTGATAGCATGGTGCTGAATTATAAATGCTTGGTTTTACTTAATCATATATGACTTGTGTTTGATTTGATTGGTATGCATCAGTCACGCGCAGATTTGAGAGCGATGACATGGCTGCAAGGAAAATGGTCTTATGTATAGCTGTCGGCACGCCCAATATAGCTCCAACGAACAAATAATGAGAACGACGGTAATTACGTGGCCGACAACATGGCAGTCTTCTTCTCTGAGTAACTTGTTACTCAATTTAAATATTGCGTTTCAGCTGATCACCTTCTTGCATCGGACGCACACCTCTCACGCCGCTGCTGATTTGATGTTATATCAATTTAATATCAGTGTCATATTTTTGCACCCTGTAAAACTTTTTGTTTTGTTTAAGAACAGTCACGTTTCCATTGCATTGCTTGATAATTGCCACATCAAACGAGTATGTGGAAAACGTGTGCTGCCAACACAATACAATACAATACAATCAATTCACTGCCTGATGCTCCCTCATAAATAAAATCGGTAGATAGAGCATTACTTCTTTTGTGGAAGAGAGCGGCGAAAGGGAGTGCTTTTAATTGAAACTATAGCCGTTTTTATCTCGACCCTCACATCTACAAATCGCCTCATGTGCAACACTAGAGGAAAGACCGGGCGCTAAAATGATTTACTTATGTGTCAGCCAGCATACTGGCCATTATTAATTGTCTATTGACTCTGGCTTATTGAGTAGAGAGTAATGGTCTCAGCTTATATCTTCGTGATCATTCCTGATTTATTGAGGCAGTGGTAGGAACACTTGCTAGTTGATTTGGCCTCCACTTTCAGTGCACTGATTTTTGTTGCAGTAATTTTGCTTCAATGTTATAAAGTATGTACCTAATGATCTCTTCATTGAGGAACGTCACAAGTGCTCAAGAAACAAATAAGACTGGCGAAAGGATTGAAGTCAATTAAAAAAGAAGCTGCTTCTTTATAGGGACATCTCAAGATTTTGAAAAAAAATCTTAAGACTCCGTCTTCATAGTCAGTCTTTAACCCGCGAGTTGCTGGGGGGGGGGGGCGTTAAACGCCCCCACTTTTTTCGCCGGGCTATAGCATAAAAACGGCGCGCCGCAGGCGCGCCAAATTTTGGGTACCTGTAGGGAATTGATTGAAGTTTATTGTGACAGAGTTTTGAAAAAATCGGTCCGAAAATTTTTGAGATATCGAGGTTTTAGTGACGTCATGATTTCTGAGTTTTCGACCAAAAACGGCATATGTTCAAAAAACCATATAAAATCACAGAACAGACATACAGACATGCCGTAAACGCCATTTGACTGCCAATACCATGGACAATCAAACGGCTATCTTCGATTGTTGATTATCGTTCCGCATTTTCCAAAATCTTGAACTGAATCTTGGCAATTTCTCGTGACTACTTCACGACCATGATACATGCATTTCTTAAATTGAACTTTTTTAGCCAAACACGTACACATATGGTAAAATGAATGTCACCATCGTGTTCTACGCCCCAAATTACCCATAAAACATGTGTCACAGGCTGCGAATATCAGTTTTGATTTTCGGGGATATGTGCCTGCCCGGTTGACCTGACCTTGACCCTGACCTATGCTTGACTGACCCCTACATGGAGCTGACACTCTTGTAGGCCTTATATGATGGATTGTGCACCGTTTTGACAGAGTTTATGACGAGAGGCGCCCATTGCGAAGTCCTGAAGTCCATGCTACTGAAAGCCCGATTTCAGGTGTTTGACCTGACCTTGACCTGACCTGTGACCTCAAAATTCAACTTTAAAGTACTCATCTGAAGCGTCTCGTCGCGTTCTTTCGTTTGCCGCCTCGTGCGTTTCGCTGCGCCTATTGGTTCTCGAGTTATCGGCTGGGGGCATTTAACGCCCCCCCCCCCCCCCCAGCAAACGGTGGGTGGCGAAATACCCCAGCAACTGCCGGGTTAAAGTACCGCGTAACAGTGTGGGGGATCCATCAAGCCCGACCGTGGAAGGACTGCTTAAGTTGAGTCACCGATGCAATTGACATCCTCGTCCATTTCCCAGAGGGCTGTTCACGGGCCCTGTGTGCGGTCGGACCGCACACAGCCTCCAAGCTCCGCCCACTGCGTCCCTACGTCAGCCTTCCGTCACCGCACACAGCGATCGCTGTGGCCGGTCGGGACTGGCCACAGCGGACCGTCCACCGCACGCAGCCGTGACGTCAGAACCGCCTACCCATCCCCTACCCCCACGCCTGCTGGACGCACCGCACACAGCGCACGCAGCAGTGTGCGGTGCCCGTGAACACCCCTCTGGTCAATTGGTTCGGTGAATAGCAGGCCCTTCCTCGGTCAGGCTTGATGGATAGGGCACCGCATTGTTGCGCGGTATTTTTAAGACCGACTGTACTTACTACTTAGAACTTACCCAAAACTTACTTCCGTAACGCCAACAGGCCTCGAGTGGTTAGATTTAGTCAAAGTCGCATCATGACTATACGCACATATGCGTACTTAGCAGGCTCTCCACAGTGATTGGTGTTACCTTGGTATGCTGCTGAAAACCTATAAACACAGGCTAGCTCAGCGGAATTCAGTTTGGTGCTGCCAGTTGCCACCCTTTCCCCCCCCCCCTCCCCACACCTACATTAGCTCCGAACGTGACTCTATACGTGAACGTCGAAACAAGACCCATGCGGACCCTATAGAATGAGTTTGATATGGCCCAAGCGTCATGCTTTTTCCTCAGTGGATGGATCAAATGGTAGACCAGTAAAACGCCTTTTGGGCGACCAACGGAGCGAGCGAGAGGATGGGCCTTGCACGTGCGAAATTGCGAGGGGGTACCTCCAACTAACTTGTGCACTGCACCTTACTAACCGGTCTTTAGCGATGTGCCAAATTTTAGCGCAATCGGCCTAGCCGTTCTCGAGATCTGGAAGCGGCACACTGCACGTGCGCACGTGCAAGCGGGGTCCAAACTAACTTTTGCACGGCACCCTACTAACTGGTCCCCAACCGCGTACCAAATTTGAGCGCAATCGGCTCAGCCGTTCTCGAGATCTGGGAGCGCCCCCTGCACGTGCACACGTGCTGTAGCACCCCAACCTTAACACATTCAGATGAATTATCTGATGGAGACCTAACTGTGTACCGAGTTTCAATTCAATCGGCCCAACTGTTGTGCCGTTATTGAGGTTGCAATTTTGGGGGTTCTTAAAAAATGTCCAACTTTACCACGCGCCACGTGCGGTGGTTGGCAAGAACGCATGGTGGCCATCACACCACAGAATTTTTACGTCTAAGTGACATTCAGTAAAGAAGACCGCTTGTCAATCGGATGTCCCGTTCCTAAGATATTAGCTTTTGAAGAGCGTCCCCACCTAAGATATTAGCTTTTGAAGAGCGTCCCCACGGCCGGCCGGCCGGCCGCTCATACTCAGGATTTTCCCTTAATTCAGTATGAGACTCCGCTCGCTTCGCTCGCTCCGTAACCAGTATAACGCCTTATGGGGCTACTAACGGAGCGAGCGAGAGGGTGGGCCTTGCACGTGCGAAATTTCGAGGGGGTACCTCCAACTGACTTGTGCACGGCTGACGGCACCCTACTAACCGGTCTCTAGCGATGTGCCAAATTTGAACACAATCGGCCCAGCCGTTCTCGAGATCTGGAAGCGGCACCCTGCACGTGCGCACGTGCAAAATGGGTCCCAACTGACTTGTGCACGGCACCATACTAACTGGTCCCTAATCGTGTACCAAATTTGAGCGCCATCGGTCCAGCCGTTCTCGAGATCTGGAAACGACCCCTGCACGTGCGCACGTGCAGCAGCACCCCAACCTTAACACATGCAGATGAATTATCTGATGGAGACCTAACTGTGTACCGAGTTTCAATTCAATCGGCCCAAACGTTGTGCCGTTATTGAGGTTGCAATTTTGGGGTTCTTAAAAAATGTCCAACTTTACCACGCGCCACGTGCGGTGGTTGGCAAGAACGCATGGTGGCCATCACACCACAGAACTTTTACGTCCAAGTGACATTCAGTAAAGAAGACCGCTTGTCAATCGGATGTCCCGTTCCTAAGATATTAGCTTTTGAAGAGCGTCCCCACGGCCGGCCGGCCGGCCGGCCGGCCGCTCATACTCAGAATTTTCCCTTAATTCAGTATGAGACTCCGCTCGCTTCGCTCGCTCCGTAATCAGTATAGTACTAACTATCAGTATGGTACTTAACTATGCTGATATACCTAATACCAGTATAGCGCCTTTTGGGGCGACTAACGGAGCGAGCGAGAGGGTGAGCCTTGCACGTGCGAAATTTCGAGGGGGTACCTCCAGCTGACTTGTGCACGGCACCCTACTAACCGGTCTCTAGCGATGTGCCAAATTTGAGCACAATCGGCCCAGCCGTTCTCGAGATCTGGAAGCGGCACCCTGCACGTGCGCACGTGCAAAATGGGTCCCAACTGACTTTTGCACGGCAGCCTACTAACCGGTCCCTAACCATGTACCAAATTTGAGCGCCATCGGTCCAGCCGTTCTCGAGATCTGGAAACGACCCCTGCACGTGCGCACGTGCAGCAGCACCCCAACTCTGGCACATGGATATGCAGTGCCTAGTGGGTGCCTACCTACAGGGTGTAACGAAATTATCCGGACATCTTTCTTCGCGCTGTAATTAAGAAGCAAGACATTCTGATATTTTCCCTTTTGAATTATTATATAGCCACCTTTCATAAGAGCGCAGGTACACATTTTTGGAGCATTCCAGCCACTGGATTTTCCAGCACAGTGGGTTTCATATAGAGTAGCGCCTTACTAACCTGTGCCCGCAGTTGGGCGGCGCTGGTGGCGGGTGTCCCCTCATTCATCTCCTGATGGACAATAGTCCATAATATATCGACGGAATTGCATGGGAACTATTTCCAAGCCATAGCCCTTTAGCCCAGAAGAACAAAAAGGTCCTCTCGGCATCAATTCTCATTCTGCTAGGGACTTGAAGGTGGTGCGCCGCCCCGTATGAAGACTGCGCGGCTTGAATCAGGTATCGGTACACGTTCAGAAACCGAGCCATCCTGTGCCGTCTGGTTGAGTGGCTCCAACCAATCGCTAGCCAGGATGTTGCGCCGGTAATACTCGTCACTGATAGTGTTTTCTGTGTCGTCATGAACAGCTTGAATATTACACAGCAGCTGAACATGCTCCAGGTCTGGATTTTGGCCGGATGTTTGACGCCGGCGACGGCCGGCACATTCGAGCTGCTGGCAGCCCACACATGGCCGATTTGACGGTTCAACGGGTATCGCAGCTCGAACAGCTTCCCATCCGACCAGGTAACCTCATTCGTGTCTTCCTTCGACCAGTGGACACGCCCTGGCCTGAAGCCAAAGGTGGTTGACTGGTTGTTTTCCCGTCAATTTCATTGTCTTTTCCAGTTTGAAGGGCAGTAAAACCAAGCTAAAGGGCGGGTAACGGTGAATCATGATGTGGGACCTCTTATTATCTACCTTGGTAAGAATTCGAGTCAGTATGCGGATTAATTGGTGCCGTTTCCTTGTCGCTATCTTGACAACTCTCCTCACCACTTGGCAAAGGGCGCCTTTTGCGATCGAGGCCGGGCTGAGTCTGCCACCAAGTCCCAGCTTATTACGCCTCAGGCAGATGTGCTACTGGCTGCTGCTGATGTCCAGCTGCTGACAGACCAGCTTCTGGCTCATGCCACCATGCACCAACACGTAGCCTTACTACGAAACGAGAGACTGTACTCCTTTCTCTCCACTGCCTTAAACGAAAACTATCAAATGAACCCGTTGGCGACTCGACTCTTACTCAGAGTAAGAGTCGTTTCGCAAGGTCAGGTCACTGCTGAGTTGAGAGCAGATACCAGAGGTATGCATTCATCCAATTTTCCAGCTTCTGACATTAAAAGAGAAACTGTGCGAGCAGATATGGCGAAAAAATAGATGTCCGGATAATTTCGTTACACCCTGTACATGCCAACTTTCAGCGCAATCGGCCAAGTAGTTACTGAGATATTGCAACAATTACAAAAGTGACACCTCTTCGTTTTGCACGTGGCACGTGCATAAGGGGTCACCCACATGCATCGAGAATAGTCCAATACTTGGTAGAAGGAATGAAGCTACCCCACAAAAATTACCGCATGTAAATCGGTCAAGTGGTTGCTGAGATATAAGCCTCGCAAAAGCGTGACCACGGCCGGCCGCTCATACTCAGAAATTTCCGTTATTCTACGTAAGACTCCGCTCGCTTCGCTCGCTCCGTAACTAAGTTGAGATAAGCGATGACGTATTTTCGTTTGTTTTACGATCCTGAACAATGGATGCATCATTTGCATATTTTTTGATATAAGGACAAAATTATTTGCTCAAATAATCAAACCCTAGGTGTCATTTAAGCCCCAAATTTCAGATTCCCTTCTTTATCATAACGAAGTGCATTACATTGTGCTTATGCATTGTGTACCTACGACACCAAGAAGGTAGTTAGGTACTTGCAGCACCATGAGCGCAAAATGACCATTGCAGTTCGCGCGCCCTAATGTCCCATTTAACTAACTAGCCTAAGTACTTGGACCTTTAACAAGCTTGTTTCTGCATATTAGGCTCCTTGTCTCCCACGGAATCATCTTCCGATGTCTTCTGTGCCAGCGAGGCCGCCGTCCCGTGCAAAAGCGACATCCCGTTCAACTGCGCTGAGCGCGTATTTACAAATTGCAACCGAGCTCCGCCGTGGGGTAAGGTGGGCAGGGGTTTTCGCACTACGGCTGCGGTTGAACTACCGTCTGTGGTAGAAACTTCAGGACGATGGCGCGTTTCATACGAAATCTGGCGCAATGTTTGTTTGCTTCTGAACTTGTACTGAGCGCTGTTCGGCAGCCGGCTATTTTGTGTGCAGGGTATGACGTATTTCGCGAGCTGACGTCACAGGCGGTGACGTCGGCTCGCGCGCGAGCCGAGCGCCAACGACAAACTAACGGGAACCCTCGGACACCCTCGGGGCATAAACCGCGGAGTAGCATATTGAGCGAGTCTTATAAGGAAAATTCATATATTTTCGTTTCACAAATGATAATCAGGGCGTCTCTTACCTTTTTACATATCATTTATGCTTACCTAACACTTCAGTTGCCAAATATCTGCAATTTATTCAAGCGAAGGTATTTTCAGTAAATATCAATGGTATAGACCGAAATCTTTTGAATAACAACTCCAACCAACAGAAATAAAAATAACTTAATTTATTCCAACCATTTCCTCCAAATAAACAACCCAAAAACTCACTTTTACACACATCATTCATAATAAAGCATACTAACACGCCGCTTTTGACAATTGCGGCGTCGAGTGGCGCGCTGCTAGCGCTCTTTTTCGATCGCAGAGACCCTGCACGCGCGCGAGCACACTACGTCACGTCCGGGGGGCACAGGTACATACATGAAAAATCGCAGTGACGTAACACTTTTCTCGCTTCTCATTGGTCAATAGCCCGTTGCCGGGGTAACGTGCACGTATGTGAGCGCGGGCAAGAGTACTAGCCGGCCGCCGATCAGGGCTCAGGTGATGCCGATAGAACCTTCAATCATTCTGGGCTGACGCTTATGACTTGGAAAAAGTCCGAAAACCTGTCGGCTCTTGTTCAGCAGGAGGTGTATGAAGGGCCACCCGCCATAAGCACTGCTCAACCGCAGGCACAGGTTTAGACGATGTTGGTCCGCATCAAAGCCAGTGTGCTGGAGAATCCATTGGCTGAAATGCTCCAGAACATTCATCACTGTGTTTTTATGAAAGGTGGCTACAAGCTCAGTTAAAAGAAAAAGTACCAATACCAGATTGTTTTGCTTTTTAATTATGCAGCGGGAAGAAAGGTGTCCGGATAATTTCGTTACACCCCCTGTAATGTTCAAATGGTTGCTAAATTCGAAATCAGCTCCAAAAACTAGCCTAGAAACATGTAAAACTCGAAAAAGGAACCGAGGTCATCAAAGGTCATTGAGCTGACCTGACCTTCAGGTGACCTTGACACCCACCCTAATGCATGGGACCAGCATCATATCACATGTTTCAACGCTTGAAACCACGTGAAAACTGCAACCGCGCGGCTAATGCGAGCCGACATACGCCGAATCGCGATTCGGGCCAAACATGGTCTCGAAAAATAGGTCACATGTCAAAAGTCAATTGGGTCAGGGTCATGAAATTTTCAGGGTAGGTGTAAAATTGATAAAATCGGGGGCATTGAAAGTTTCGTCGCGATCGGACCGTTTTTACGCGAGTTACTCACGAAAAACCGATAAAGCGCACCCAAAAAGGCAGAAATATGCACATGCGATATCCCATACTGCGAAAAAAGGTGCATCATTTTTTAACGTCGCCGACAAATTGTAATTACCCTAAGCTCAGGCAGATGTATGGTAGAAAATCCCCCAAGTGAAATACAGTACGGCGGAAATAAAATACCCTACGGCGGAGCTCGGTTGCAATTTGTAAATACGCGCGCTGAGCGGATTGTAGACAGCTGATTGCCGCCATCAGCTGATTATGGACAGCTGTTTGCGCCTCCGGCTGTGCTTGACCCGGCGATTGTCGTACGCTGGGTCGCCGTGTGGCCGCGTTTCTGAGGAACCATGTCACTGCCGGTGTCTCCCACCGCGGGCAGCGCTGCGCCCGGAAGTGGCGGAGGCTCGCACGAGATTGCGCCGTCACTAACGGTGTGCATGAATAATGCAAATTCATTGTGCAAGATGATTGGGTGCATGCAGACATGTATGGCGTCTGTATACGCCGAGAATATCTGCTGACTAGGCCCTGAGCCGAGTGTGCACCAAACGGTTTGACCATGATCTGCGAAGTGCGAAGCGCATGGCTGCGTTGGTCGGGCCTGCTAATAATTATATTCAATTGTTATTTATGTTTTTTTATCAATTCTTAGATAATTCTCTATTTGTAATATGCGCACTGTGCTACAATCCAGAGTGTAGGAATACCATATGTGTCCTTTGTGATTTGACGTGCGCCCCACTCTACCGTCAGGCCGAGGGACACGCGGAAGGAGAAGTCACGCGACGCGGCCCGGTCTCGGCGCGGCAAAGAGAACCACGAGTTCTACGAGCTGGCGCGTCTGCTGCCACTGCCTACAGCCATCACCTCGCAGCTGGACAAGGCCTCCATCGTGCGCCTGACGCTCAGCTGTCTGAAGATCGGGGAGTTCAGTCGGCGCGGCGACCCGCCCTGGCACGGCCCGCCGGCGCACGACGCCCTGCAGAGAGGTCAGTAAGAGCTGAGGGGTCAGTCCGGGTGGGGTCGGTAAGGGGTTAGTCCGGCGGGAGGAGCCAAGGGGTCAGTCCGGCAGGAGGATCTGAGGGGTCAGTCCGGGTAAGGCTGATAAGGGGCCAGTCCGGGGGCTGAGATCAGTGATACTACTGATCAATCAATGAGGCCCGAGGGTGACATTTATGTTCACTGAGGATTTCCTCGAAACAATGCCATGCTCGTGTGGCTGCAAAAGGGCCGATCGAAACTTGTGAACTCTTGTTCACAGTTTCGATCCTAGGGATAGTTTCGATAGTTTCGAGCCTAGGGATTCTATAGAATCCCTAGGCATTCTAAAGAATGCCTGATTTTCAGGCATTCTATAGAATGCCTAGGAAATACACGAATCTTTCCAACATATTAGTGTATGTTGTATAAGATTATGAGCACAGACCGACATGTAACATTATTATTTTCTGCCAGGCTACCTTGCGGTCAGCTATTTATGTTCATTCAGTCAAATGTTCATTCAGTCAAATTTTCCGGTCAGGTATTCAATCTGACCTTATTAGGTCAAATTGTATCAGGATTTCATTCTGAGAGTACAGAGTATTTATCTTAACGCTAGAAAGACGATGGTGGTAATGTCAATATCGGAAACGCCTTTGGTAAAAAAAAATTACACAGAAAAAAATTGGCAAATCGTCCATTTTTGGAGGTGTTTGCCTTCTAAGGAATTGATTTAAGGTCAAACTGGAGAAAACGGCTACGAGCCAAAAATGGACAAAAATTGGGCTGACCTAAAAAATGGCTTAGCTATTTGTTTTAGAAATGGCACCCTTTCGAACATTGCCAAAGAAGAACTGAAGTAAAATTTCATAATTTTGAGTCTTTGACGACCTTTCGAATACCGCATGGCCCAGAAGTCAAGCTGGAAGGGGAGATCGAACAACACCTAATCCGGCTCTTGTTACGGCCGGGCCACCGCCCAGACGTGGAATAATGAACCATTTATTCAGGTTATTCTCTGACATTACGGTGTAGGTTGAGCTGTCCATGTATGTATATTGAGAGTCGTTACACGAAGTGCTTATAACGACATAAAATGTGGCCTTTGGTGTATTTTTCATCTTCATTTCTAACATCAGAACAAAGCCATCGTCATTCGCAATCACTTTCGATTCAAGCCTACGGTCCACCCTCCCAGCCAACACTCTTCTAATGCAGCTTCGTATCTGTAGCAGCATAATCCTCCGAGGGTAACCGTTTAAGCGACTGGTTGGCCTGTGACTCTCCCGCGTGCCTTGCGCCGTGGCTCTCCCGTGCCAACGGAATTGGATCAGCTGCTGCTTGCGGCGCACCATTTGGTGGTCGGCATAGCCCAATACCTCCCTCGCTTCCTCTCAGCTCATTGCCCTGCAATGGTATGAGGTGACGACCGGCCTAGGCCAACAATGAAAATTAGGTAAACAAATAGCATTACTGCCACTGACCCCTAATTTTCGAAGTGTGTTTCGGACAATCAAAATATTTAGGCATTCTATAGAATGCCTGGGAGCTTAAGCCAGGCATTCTATAGAATGCCTAAGCAGTCAGGGATTCTATAGAATACCTAGGGATTCTATAGAATGCCTGGTCGGTCAGGCATTCTATAGAATGCCTAGGCATTCTATAGAATGCCTGATTCCACACATTGCCTGTAACATACATACTGCTTGTGCTTCGGTCTCAATATCGGCAACTGACTTTTGTCCTCTGCAGGTCCCCACATTCGTCTTCGTGGCGTCCCGACGTCAATAGCGGACGCCTATGACCACCACCAGGGGACGCACATACTGCAGGTAGGTGTCCTATGGGCACCACCAGCGGGTTACATATCACATAGACATTAGGGTCCGCCGAAATCAGTGCTGGTGGCCTAACATAACCTGGAAAATTGAACTTTACGACACATCCAGTCGTCGCAATGGCTTTGATCGACCTTTATCGACACAAGGCCTGTTTGATGAACATTGAGCAGTCTTCTTTGTAAGGGTAAAGTATTGTAAGTATTTGTAAGTATCCCCCTGCCCTGTATCGTGATATTGATAAAACCAACGAGTGCCTATTACGGCACGTGCCAGTTGCCACGTGCGACTCACATGAGGAGATCCAGAGGAGCTCTTCATGCCATGATGTGGGAACGGCTGAAAGGATACAATTAAAAATTTGTTTCCAGCAGCTGACATTAACCCGCGAGTTGCTGGGGGGGGGGGGGCGTTAAACGCCCCCACTTTTTTCGCCGGGCCATAGCATAAAAACGGCGCGCCGCAGGCGCGCCAAATTTTGGGTACCTGTAGGGAATTGATTGAAGTTTATTGTGACAAAGTTTCAAAAAAATCGGTCGGAAAATTTTTGAGATATCGAGGTTTTAGTGACGTCATGATTTCTGAGTTTTCGACCAAAAACGGCATATGTTCAAAAAAATCATATAAAATCACAGAATAGACATACAGACATGCCGTAAACGCCAATAGACTGCCAATACCATGGTCAATCAAATGGCTATCTTCGATTATTGATTATCATTCCGCATTTTCCATAATCTTGAACTGAATCTTGGCAATTTTTCGTGACTACTTCACGACCATGATACATGAATTTCTTAAATTGAACTTTTTGAGCCAAACACGTACACATATGATAAAATGAATGTCACCATCGTGTTCTACGTCCCAAATTACCTATAAAACATGTGTCACAGGCTGCGAATATCAGTTTTGATTTTCGGGGATATGTGCCTACCCGGTTGACCTGACCTTGACCCTGACCTATGCTTGACTGACCCCTACATGGAGCTGACACTCTTGTAGGCCTTATAAGATGGATTGTGCACCGTTTTGGCAGAGTTTATGGCGAGAGGCGCCCATTGCGAAGTCCTGAAGTCCATGCTACTGAAAGCCCGATTTCAGGTGTTTGACCTGACCTTGACCCGACCTGTGACCTCAAAATTCAACTTTAAAGTACTCATCTGAAGCGTCTCGTCGCGCTATTTCGTTTGCCGCCTCGTGCGTTTCACTGCGCCTATTGGTTCTCGAGTTATCGGCTGGGGGCGTTTAACGCCCCCCCCCCCCAGCAAACGGTGGGTGGCGAAATACCCCAGCAACTGCCGGGTTAACCGACGAGCCGCTGGGATATACCTAAAGTTTCCCCCTTAACGTTTTTGTGTGATATTTCCGAAATCTCATAAGATATGAGCTTATTGCTTGGTATAGCTTCAAATAAATACCTAGGCTATATTTGAAGAAAGTTTATTGGTTGCAGCACTTTACACGCATTCGTTTTTTAAGTAGCATCTGGCCGGCCGGCAACTGTCGTGACTCGTGAGGGCTAGTGTTCGTATCTAAGTAGCATTTGACCAGCCGGCAACTGCCGTGATGGCTATACATATTTATGCGTGTTAGATTAGGTCAGGTCAGGTCAGGTCAGGTTTGCTTTGGTTTGATTAAAGGGACCCTCCCACCTTAACATTAGATTTGAGTTGAGATAGCCAAAATGGGGTCCCTGGCTCACAATTACCGGTTTCGGCACTCACAACATCGAGAAATGCCTTAAATCAGAAATATTGAATTTCAAAATTGCAGCATTTTGATTCAGAGGGGCTAATGCTTAGGAATACCCCTCTGAATGTGTGACGTCAGCGCAGATATCTAACGATTTTTAAATGTTTGACTAAAACGTTTTGTAGCACGCGGTGGTATAAGCTATTTGCGCGCAACATCTGCCGCAAACGCCGCACCTCTAAAATAAAGTCGCTAGAAACAGCGGAGATCCCCAAAAAAGTAAACAAGAGTAAAAGTCTAATATCTTGAAAACCGGTGAATATTTTTCGGTGAAATTTGGTAGATATTCGTTTTCGCTCTTTCTGAACCGAGCGACATCACTTTCATGCCAATTCATAAACTTTTTTGAAGGTGGGAGGGTCCCTTTAAGGTAGAAAGAACCATCTCCGGGTAGCGCCTCTCCTTCGTTGCTAAAACGAAACGCGCGAGGGCCAGACATTACGAAGTCCAAAAGACAGTTACGTAGACGTCGGCTCATTCTGATTTTTTTATATGATGTAGCTAATGTATGGGAGAATAAAATATGAAAAAATCAGCGAAATCGAAGGGTACCCATTTTTCAGAAATTCAAAATTTATTTTTTGAATTTTAATTATGTTCACTACTTAGTTAATGACGTCAATATTGTGATGCTCAAATTAAAGCTTGATCTATTCCCTCCACTTCAAACTTTGTCGCATGGTGATATGTCTAAAACTTTAAAGGTTATGACGCTTTACAGATGACAATGTGCCTTGCCTAAGTCAATGTTTGATGACGTATATCTCGGAAACGTGACGTCATATCTTGACCAAAAATGTCTCCTTTCTTTTCACATATAGATGAGTAGTTTCACAATGTTTCGCAAAAATCAGAGGAGGTGAGGTTCAAAATCGTCATTTTTTGTCCCACTTGACGTGGAATGCCCCTATACCTATAGCCAAAACAATCCGTTTTTTTTTTACCCTGATCATCCCTTTGACATGAAAGCATCGTATTGAAATGTGATGCTGAGTAATACTCGACTTCACATGAAACTTGATGCTCACCGTTCCGGCCATCTTCAGGACTAGAGATGTCAATCGGATACCAACTTTTTGGTATACCGATACCAAACCGATACCAACTTGGTATTTGGTATTTCAATCGTAATGTGTTTGGTATTTTGTTGGTATCATAAATCCTCACTAATGTTTAAGAGGCTAAAAAATTGGTAAAAAGTTGGTATTTCCCTCATTTTCCCAAGCTGGTTTGGTTTCGGTATTTTCCCGTGGTTTTGGTTGGTATTTGGTTTGGTATCGGTATTCCGATTTTCCGCAATTGACATCACTATTCAGGACAGTCAAATCCTTCTCCTCGCGCCGATAACCCCGCGATCCGAGCTGGGTGGTCACCTTCCACCGCCGCGAGCAGTTCCTCAGGAGCAGGCTCAAGTTGTTCGGAGGGGTGACCGCGTTGGCTGGGGAAGCGGACCTGTCCGTCCGTCCATCGAGACGGGCTCAGAACCGGTGGTGACCGTCGCCATAACTAGTGCCTGATGCCTCCCCTTTTGGCTCTGAATAACTAGGTCTTGTTAGGCCGAAATTTGAAGATAAATAGAATTTGGCAAGCAGTCATGATGCATTTAATATATTTCCCTGTCTGACAAGATGTTTGTGTTGTTCTTGTGTTTCAGAGTTTGGACGGTTTTGCATTTTCACTTGGACCGGATGGAAGATTTCTGTACGTTTCGGAAACGGTGTCCATATACCTTGGGCTTTCACAGGTCAGTCTGTTAACTTGAGCTTCTCAATGTCAGGTCACAGAGCTTCTCTTAGGTCAACGTTCTTGCTCGCTGGTTTTGACTACCTCTCGGCTATACGGACGGACGCTATCCCTGGCTTCATGGCTGGGAAACCAATGACTATGAACCATTCAAACTGTGAACTAAACATCTGTATGGTATGAATATGAAAAACATCGATTGATTAAGACGTTCCGTGATGACGGGCTGCTTCTGGCAACCGGGTTCTGCCTATACCACATTCCCTTTTGCGGCTTGGTACCGCTTCTTCATGAGAATGGTCGCGAATACACCAATGTGATACCATAAACATCATGACATCGAACATTTTCAGAGGTGCCCATAAATCGGCTGGCATATTGCACAATGCATATTGCATACGCCGCACGCTATACCTGAGTAAAGACACGCCGTGCGGCGTGCGGTAACTGCTAGGCTGGCGGCCACTGTCCAGCAAACCATGTATCTCTCCAGCGGTTCCCGGACCGTAATGATATGCGCGGGCTGTGTGTAAGCCGGCGGATGCTGATGAAGGTGATGGCCGCTCGGCTGATCTGTCGCCGCTCCCCGCCAGGACCACACCTAGTGAGCAGCTCCCAGCGAGAGGAGCTGTTCAGGCCCAAAACTGGTAGTGAGAGTAAAGTTCGTACGTGAGAGTTGTGCTGCGTAAGCATTTCTAGTTTCACGTTAAATAAATTAGGCGCTTCTGCTTCTTTTTCGTAGAGGTCTTGAAAGCTGTCAATAACGCAACAACGGCAGGATTATAGCGAATGGTGCTTCATAGGATGCAGGCGTAAGCCGGAAGACGGAGCACGGCCTCAAGGCCGCTGACTTCTCCGCCGCCCGCTGACAGTATCCGTGCCCGCCCGTCTCAGGTGGAGATGTGCGGCAGCAGCATCTTCGACTACCTGCACGCGGAGGACCACGGCGAGTTCGCCGAGCTGGCCGGCCTGGCGCTCAGCCACGGCCGACCCCTGGCCTCGCCCGGCGAGCAGAACGCCGGACCGGTGGGCACGCATAACCCGGACGGTGAGTAGGGAGAGAGGACTATCGTTGGAGATACACAGCCCCAAGTCGTCGAAAGTGAGGACTGAAATCACCACAGAAACGCAGGACCACGTCGAGAATAATACAGTTTCAACATGAACCTGAGTGGCGTGGTAATCCAAAGTCGCCTTTTTCAGCGATACGTGATCGCCTGGAAGCAACTGACATGTGCTCACTGCCTCAGCATCGAAACTGTACCGGCTCTCTGTTTCCAGTGAATGGAGCCATGACGGCGGAGACAACCGGAGGATACGAAGGTCTAGAGCGAGCCCTCTGTGTCCGGCTGAAGTCCACATTGACCAAACGGGGCTGCCACTTCAAAACGCCCGGCTACAGGGTTCGTCACATCATCCATAACACGACGCTTCAGACGATCCGCTGTGTAAAATGCGCTTGTTTGGTTTTAAAAGCACTTAAGGGGGGAGTGGAGGCTGCGTAACTTTGGTCTCACTGTCATTCATTCAATTTCAGTGATAAATGCGAAATCTCTTTCGCCGTGATACTGATACGATGACTGAAATCCCGGGCCCTTTCCGCTCTGTCGGTTTGCGTGCCGACCTGCCGCAGCCGTTCGCCCTGTCGACCTGCCGATCCGCCACCAGGCTGGTTGACCTGCCGACCGACCCTCCGCGCTGTCATCCCGCAGGCAATGCAGCTGCAGTGCCGCCTGCGGCCGGCCGGCGACCTTGCAGATTCAGTCGGCAACTCCACCCCGCTACTGGGCCTGGTGGGCCTGGCCGTGGCGCTGCCGCCGCCCGGCGTCCACGAGCTGCGGCTGGACGGCCACTCGTTCGTCACACGGCTCACCTTTGACCTGCGGATCGTCCACTGCGAGCCCAGGTCAGTCAGTGAACACGGGTTCAGGTCACGTACCCAGGTCAAACGTCAGGTCACGAGCCCAGATCAGATGCGGGTCGATGTTTTTTTCCTTGTCTGAAAACTTATTTTATCATATAAACAATGGGAGTAAAAGATTGAAATGAAAAAAATTGACATTGATCCCTTAAATTCCTCTCTGAAGATCCCTTTTGCGTGTGATTTACAGGGTGCCTCCGTGCGTGGACTTTACCTCGGAGAGTCTGGTGGGACGGAGTCTGTACTCGCTGTGCCATGGAGCAGACGTCGCCCAGCTGAGACAGGCACACCAAGACCGTGAGTAGCTTATGCGACATAATATTCCAGTTGCAAGATTACTGAATGTAATACCTAGGGGGATATTTGAGAAAAGGTGCTATTTTGTGTATCTTTTTGTTTATGTTGCAGTTAGTGGGTCTGCAAGGGTCACTGGCTGAATATAGGGGAAAGTGCAAGCTAATTGAACAATGTGCTTTCTGGCCAATGTACGGATTGTTCCCATAAACATACTGGCCACCCACTGAGTGTGCGGCTGTGCAGTGCTGACCAAAACAAAGGGAAAGTGTTGACTGGCTGTGTGTATGTGTGTCGGTATGCCTATTGCCGGTATGTCTATGTCTGTATGTTGGCAGTGCTCACCAAAGGTCAAGTACTGACCGGCTACTACCGACTACTGAGTCCCACCGGCGGCTACACGTGGCTCCACACCTGTGCCACTGTGGTCGGCCACGGCCGCGCCGATCAGCCCCCCAGCGTGATCTGCGTCAACCACGTCCTCTCGTGAGTCGGCGGCACCGCAGGCGGATATTTCTTGATATGATGCGTGTTTTTGTTCATGATAACATGGTCTCTGTAGAAACTGGCGCTATTTGTGCCTAGTTACCATTCCTAGTTATCGCAAAGTGTCCTTTTTATCAAAACGAGCTGCGCAGTGAAGCATCCACCTGCGCATAGGCAACTCCTAAGGTGATGGTGACACCATCTGCGAACCCTCTGCTTTCCTAAAACCCTGGTACCGTTCATCAGTTAACCCTCGATTCTTGTCCAGGCACCCGGAGCACGCCGGTACCGTCATGGAGAGCTCCCTCCTCGGAGACCACCTGGACCTGAAGACCGACGGTGACCCCAGCGAGCAGAGCATCTCGGAGCACTGGCGGCATGACACCGGTAAGTGGGCGCAGGGTACTGGGAACTTCACTTCTCTGGTCTCTTCTCCATTCAGTGTGAAATAGCCGGTGCACTCACTTATTATTTGACCATTGCATTTTAGTTGCAATGCGACGCCTTTTAGGTCATTCCCTTTCTTGCATATGTCTACTTAGAAGTCTAAGTTTAGAAGTCACGGTCTATATATTTAGAAGTCTTAGTTCCATCGTAGCTGATGCGTCATGTGTCTGTGTTTCAGCGGAGAGTGCAGGGGAGACATTGCTGGCCGGTGGAGACGGGGCTAATCGTGGCCACAAGGGGAAGGGACTGGCCGATGCTGAAGACGAGGGCAGATGTGCCCTCGGGTATCCCCACACCGCCGTCAAACGCGAGATGGAGGTTTGTCAATCGTCTGCTCACTGGAGGCTTGGGCCGTCCTTTTTGGATTGTTTTTCGATTTCATTGCAATATCTTAATTCCTAATTTATGTCTGAGACAGGAACACCGAAGACATCTGATGATATCTTTCAATGAAAGTCGAGCAAAAGTACGTACAGTTGCAGCGTCTGGTAGGCTATTGTTGTACTCGCCACTTCTCTGAATGGTGTTTAGACGTCAATATGACCTCTTGGCCTCCTTTCCACAGATGGTTTTGACTTGCGATACAAGCCCAGCAGAGCACCACGAGCCACCAGAGTCGCCACGCGGTCAGAAGCGCCACTACAGCTCCGTCGCCTCATCGCCAGGCGGCGGCTGTGCGCCGGGTGCCACCTGCTGCGGGGACTGGCGACGGCGGCGGCGGCAGGAGAGCGGTCCCTCCACCGTCTGCCGTCCGGAGCAGTGGCACGGCCCGCCGGCCGGCGCCGCCCGCCGCTCCGTCATTAGGTCCGGCATACAGACTGAGCTACCACCACCAGCCGGGGCCGAGGGCGCGGCGCTGCCTGGTCCGGCCGGCTTCACACCGCCTGCCTCCGTGTCCCCTCAGGAGCCGCCGCCGGTCTGTGGGTCCCCGCTGGACCCGGGGTCCGGACTGGGTCCGCGCGGCTCGGGTTACAGGTCTCCTCTGGACCCGGGGCCGGACCGCTCCCCGCCGAGTCGGGAGCCGTCACCATACGGTCAACCGTTCGGCAGGTCCCCGCCGAGGCTGGGACCGGCCTTTGGGGACGTGCTCCACGGGCTCCACAGCTCCCATTCGGCTGAGCGGCCGCCGCTAGAGGCGATTCGGTCGTTCTGGTTCGTGCCTTAGCTGCCGGAACCGACACCGGACGTTTTCACAGGTGGGCTGAGGTCCACAGGTGCGCGCACATACTTTATCGTAGTCTGTGCTTTCATCCGATATACGCTGGGTGCGCGTACGATCCGTACGATATGGGACCAATTGTGGTGGCGACTGAGCTTGTATTACGTCACAAGTGCCAGTGTTAAATTGAGGTGCCTTAGAAAGACGTTGGCTGGTTGTTGAAAATCATATCAAATGTGCCATTTATATGGAGGATTTTGAATTTCATGTTGCGTGCCTTGCTTTGGATTGGGCTGGGTGCTGATGAGTTAAATCGATAATACTCTGTTGTGTTGTAGCACAAGCAAGCTGGAGAACCAGTTTACAGTGCTTTGGTGACTTCCTACGCAACTGCTGGGTATAGATAGTGTAATATAAGTGGCAGGTGATAATTCGCGAGGATACTTGACTGGCACTATCGACTAGAAGCATAAACGGTGCCATATGAATTCGTCCTGCTCGTTCAACGCAGAGGTAATTTTACCGTTTTTTGACGATCTGTGATTGTAAGTACACATTGGAAGTGCGTTACTTCTTGGATTTCAGTGTGTTCTCTGAATAAGAATGTATTACTTAGTATAGTGCCCGATGTACTTAGCTACATGCAAGGTTTTGGATAACTTTTATACATTTTTATATTGTGTTGTACTTTCATGTGTAGCTACGTCTCGGTATTTATAATACAAACGACAGTGATAATAGTTAAAATTGACAAAGAGCGATGAAAACAGACACGAAAGGAAACCACACCGCTATTTTTTATTTATAAATACCTGACCTCTCGAATTTTTGTTTATTCAGGTCAAGAACCGAGATACAGGCAGTAATGGACTGTGTTACGCATAGGTAGGCGTAACATAAAAAAGACAGGACACGCTAATAATACGTTGCTAAATCCAGTGGCCATCAATAGAAGCAAAATATCCGGGTTTTGTGCCCATCCCATTCCACACCTCACAGCGTGTGTGTGTCTTCATATTTAGACAATTTTATACGGAAAGATCGCCGCCCTCCAGGCTCCCAACGGAAAAGAGGCAGCTGTATACTGGTAGGTACTGATCGCACTGACGAGAAGGCAGGCGGCACACCAATTCAAGCCTTGTTGATCGGAAACTGTTAACCCTCGCCCGTAAACGGCGATCTGCCACCTTCGCCCATGCAGGGGGGGGGGGGGTTGGTGCGACCCCCCCTTGGCGTTTGAAAACGGAGCGTCGTAGAGCTTAGCGGAAAAGACCAACGGATTGCTCTCGCCGAGATCTCGCGATTGGTGGTATATTTTTTGGTCCTAGGTCAACATTTGACCTACTTTTGACCGGTCAAAGGTCAAATTTTCGGAAAAATTGACTTTTTTTCCACTTTCGGCGGCGATTGCGGCAAAACGGTGGGAGATATCGACTTGAAACCTTCACTATCGTGTTCCTTGATCAATTCTCTATCGTTTGGTATGTATTTCGTTTCCCTAGCTCTAAAAATGGCGCGTTGGGAGCGCCGGAAGTCGGCAAGGTCACAGTCGGCGGCAGAAATTCGAAAAATCAAAATTTAAATTTTTGAAATCTGATTGTATTTTTGGATTTGGGAGGTCCATTTGCTCCCTATAGAAGCTAATATTGCTGCATATTCCCATTGAGGTGACAAGAATTAGCAAAATAGTGGTTCGGGCGCTTTTCAAAAATAGTACCGGACGCTGTTCCTCTTGTGACGTCATAGCTCCGTGACCTGACCTGACCCGGTCAATTTTCTTGCACCACGCGATAGCAAATACTTGCCCCAACATGCATGGGAAGTTTCATCACGATCCATCAACCGATCTCCGTACCACCGGCAGGAAACCTCGGGCGTTGGCACTCAGTTTGTGAAAATCCGGCCGGAGGCTGTTCCCTTTGTGACGTCATAACTCCGTGACCTGACATGACCCGGTCAATTTTTTCTTTATCAAAAGATGCGCAAGGTTTGCTCCATAAGGTACCCAAAATTTGGCGGCGCTGCGCGCCGCCGTTTTTGCACTATTACCGAAAAACCTCAGGGGGGGTTGCACCAACCCCCCCCCTTACATGGGCGAGGGTTAAGATAGCTTCCAGGCGAGGTTTATAGGCGACGGCTAAAGATTTACGAAGCACATAAAACTTAAATATGGCTTCAAATAACGGTAAACTAATTATAGTCCATTCAAAACGATGACAAGACATAAAGAAACTTCCGATCCGTTCAAACATAGCACATCAACCGCACAAATAAATAGTACGCTGTCAGGCTAGCCCCCACCTGTCACATTGTCAAACTTCAACCCTGTATTTACTGCTGTCGGAGAGTCCCACCCACCGGTCGAGCCTCTCCCTCCGCTCTATGTCCTCCCCTGTTTCTCCAGCACGCGCCATGGCCACCTGTGTGCCGGCGCTCCTTTATTACACTCAGGCCACAGTTTCCACTGAGCGAGGCGCCTTACCTCACCCACTAATAAATAGAAGACGAGCCACCAAACGCTACGACGTCACACACACTGACAACGTTTGTAAGCCAGTGAGCCAGCTCTACGATCTTAGAGCTGCTACTCATGTAGTTGAAAAATACGTTCGTAGTCTTGCACTAAATCCGGCATTTTTACGGAAGACTGGTTCAACGCTTGGCTCTCGCTCACTAAAATGTTTCAGAGCTCTATCGCTTGACTGATTTGTTTGCAGGATTGGAGATGCAGATAACACAACCGAATCTCGCCGGTAGTTTCAACTATTGGCGATATCAGAATATAGGTAAAAGAAAGTGGAATATATGTAAGTCGATTACCTACATATGCTTCTTCTCGGTTGTTGATTATGAAGGACGATATGCTGAAACATTTAAAGATAAAATCAAGAAAGAAGAAGGAAGGGGAAGAGTTGCACCCTGAAGGTTGAGTGTATCAAATTTGGGGGGGGGGGGCATGCATGTCTTTTCAAAGTCCAGAATCGTTGTCAGTTGTCACACAGTCATGGGTGTCATATTAATCCATGACATGACTGTCAGCGGCATCAAACACGCTCCCTAAGCTGTATGAAGGGACAACAGATTAGCTGCCGTCACTGCGGGCCGGTGCCGCCTAATCTACATATTTCTGTGTCGCGGCACGTGCCGCTGACGGCGCGCCCGACACGGGGCGCCACGTCTGCCACGTGCCGGTACAGCTGCGCCACTCGGCCGCGGGGGGAGGGGGAGGGGGCAGGTGCGCCGGCCGCCGGTAAGTGACCAGTTTTCCGCCCCACTGCCTCTCGGACTCTCGCCCTATCGCCGGACATCTATTTCAAATGAGGCCGGCAAATAAAACGGCACACCACAATAATAATGGATAAATTGGCGCCTGATTGTTCCCGGCAGATGGGGAGAGATTCAGACAGGTGACGGCGATGCAGCACCGGGGACAGCGGTGGACAGTGCGATATAGGGAGGACCGGGGGCAGCGGACGGTTCGGCGGGGAGGGCCGGCAGGACAGTGACAGCAGGACCAAGGGATGACCTGTGACACTGAGGGATGGTCGGTAGGCCTGAAAGGGGACGGTATGACTATGAAAGAGACCGGTGGAACACCAAGAGCTGGGTAGAATTGAGATGGGTCAATCAGACTGAGTGGCGAGTCTCATAACTTCGTAATTATTGTGTTCGTTGGGTATCTTTCATATTTTTCAAACAAATTAACTTATGAGATTGAAGAGGGTCAATTTATAAAGGCAATCAACTACATAATGCAATGTTACTTCAAAACAAATTCACGCCTTTGCCTTGACCAAATAACAATAAAATCTCAGTAAAGAAGCGGGATATGTTTTGCTCTGAATGACATAAGATAAATGTACTCGAAGGTACTGCATATTCTTCCTGCTCCGGCTAACGCACTTAAGACCGCTCGGCTCAATTATAAAGATTGACAGGTCAAACGGCTTAACCGTGCTGTTTACCAGCCGTCCAAGGAACATTTCTGATTGACAAGAAAATGTTGGCTACTGTTTGTCAGCTGACCTTAGATCTAACAGCTGGCTGAGGTGGGGCGGTGAGGTGTATCAGCTGACCTGTGACAGCTGACCCGTGACAGCTGACAGGTCGGTCTGGGCCGGAAATATAACCCGGCCGCGCCCGCTGTCGGTCACAGCCGCTCTCAGCTCCGCCAACATGAGGCCGCTGGCGGCTCTGACGCTGCTTGCCGCGCTGGTGGCCCTGGCAGGGACCACCTTTGGTACGTACTGGAGACCTATTAGAGTTCCTTTTCGTAAGTGCGTATAACGCATCGGTAAAACTGACAGAGGCTGACTGACTGATTTGACCTACTCAATGAAATATCTAAAAAAATGTATCGCAATGCGGTAATTTATTCTCACGTGCGGCAACTTCGCAACAGGAATCTCAGAGCGATGCCTAACACTTATTATTAGTAGTATTATTAGGCCCCGTACCGCTATCACCCATGTACTTTTTCCATTGGATACCTACTTTTAGACATGCCTACTTGTTAGTACGATGCTGATGACTTGACCTCACCCTTTCCGTTTCAGTGTCGCGGCCTCGATGCCCGCTGACCAAAAGTTGCCAGCCGGCTAGTGTCAAAAGCCTCTGCCGGCGCAACTTGGACTGCAGGAACGGAGCCAGCTGCTGCCAGCTTGGCTGTCTGCGCCGCTGCTGGTCCCCGACACCCATCAGACCCCGGCCCCGTCCGCGTCCGGACACCCGTCGCCGTCGTAACTCCAGCGGCAACCGTCGCCGCCGTAACTCCAGCGGCCCCCGTCGCCGCCGTCGTAACACTAGCGGCAACCGTCGTCGCCGTAACTCCAGCGGCCGCCCTCGCCGTCAGCGTCGCTCTCCGCAGCTGAGGTGCCGTCCCCGCTGCCGTCGGGGCGAGGTGTGTCGTCTTCGCCGCGTCTGCGGCAAACTGGGCTGCACCCGAGTGCCTAGGTGCCTTAGACCGGTCGTCCGACCGCGCCCACAGCGTCCCCGCTGCCCTAAGGGATGCCGCGGGTGCGGCCTGGTTAAGGGGGTGCTTAAGTGCCTCAAATGGTGAGCGGCAGGGTCTATGAACGCTCCTGAATCCGACCACAGGCTGCCCCGAGAACGACACTGATCTGTGATGTCAAACGACATATGTTGACCAGTAATCTCAACTTGACCTCGTGACCCCATGTCGACCCAACCTTAGCCCTGCCTGATAGTCAGTGGGGATTTGACACAGAAGGATAACAAGTCTTATTATGAACATTTAAATTTTGACATTATGAATCACTAAAAAACACTAAAAAGCGTGTTATGAAAATAATCGATCAAGGCACTGCTTGGAGTATTTCGATATTTTCTGCTGAATAAAAGTAATGGAAATTTATGTCTTTATTTTGAGGGGAAGAGGCACGGTAGAACTTCGCTGAAAAGCAGCACATCGTTTGTCTCGCGGCGGACCCTGCAGGGGTTTCGGGGCGGTGGTGGGGCAGAGGACAACTCCATAAGTCAGCAAACAGGAAGGCCAACTCTAAAGCAGCACAGGGCGGAGGGCGAAGGGCCGGGTTACCGTGTTGTCTGATGTTCATCGATCAAAACACAGCTCGAGCAAACCTAACGTCAAAAGTTACTGCGCAAATGCTAACATTATTGTGAATTATCTTCTTTACTCTCTCAATTTATTTTCGTTAATAGATCATAGTGTTATAAATGACATGTATTACACCATGGTTATATGATGGACAACGATTACCTTATTTTGTTCAAGAGATTATCTAGCCCAGGCAAAATTTTCAATACCTATGAAAATGCTTTAGGTTCAGTTATCTTACGATGCCTTTTTAACCCGGCGGTCGCTGGGCCTCCGCGCCACACGCCGACCGCTGCAGCTCTTGGAAAAATGTGCCCCCCCCCCTAGCGCGCTGGGGGGCATATAGTTGCCACTCTCCTTTACTTCTGCGACGATATCGTCGCAACGCGAAGAGATAGAGAAGCGAATATTTGCACACATCTTTCTGAATACCTAGCCAAAGTTGTGTTCCAATTTTGTGTTGGTCCCATATGAAATGACGTCACAGTGACGTCAGAAGTCAAATTATAGATTTGCGACTCTTAAGTCTCCTCACGGTGTATCTGATACATGGGACCGAATATAAAGGGCCGGTCATTGGTCAGGAACTAGTTTGAAGTGTGCTTAGATGTGTCAGCATGACAGCAGGTGCTGTTTAGTTCATTTACAGTTGAGTTTCATGCTGAGTGACATCAGAGACGCTCCATATTGGAAAACGACAAAGCTTTATGATGTCACTGTGACGTCATCTTAAGTGCTACAACCACCAGACTTCCGTCAAACATTGCCTAGGTATTCATTTGAAGCTATCTCAAGTTTCAAGCTCGTAGCTCATCAGGTTTCGGACATATTCCACAAAACGTAGAGGGGGGCAACTTAATGCCCCCCCCCCCCGCCAGCGGCTCGTGAGTTAAGGCGTCGACGAACATGAACAGGCACCAAACGTCGCCGATAGCTGCGTTTCGTACTGGTTTTCAGTTTGCAGCGCCAGCAATGATATTTGATAATGATTAAGTATTCATGGTGATCTCATATGCATTGTGCGATGTACAGTAAATAATCGATTCATTTGGATTTCGCTAGTGCACCAACAGTCTTTATGGCGATGGCATGGGATGGACTAACGCTAACGGACTCAATAAGGGTTGGTGATATTTCAGATATTCAAGGATTGACAGCCATCGTTTTATTCCTTTTTTTTGCACAGAAAGATAATTTGACAACCTTTTGAAATAAGTTTGCTTTAAATTGCAGAGCTGGGCGCGTTCCTCGATTTTCGGTAGTGCGTTAGCGTTCCTGCGTTCCTCCGGCCGCGGTTAATGCGTTCCTGGAATAGCGTTCCTCAATTTTTTTTTTCGTTCGGTGCGTTAGCGTTCCTGCGTTCCTGCGTTCCTCCCTCAAAAATACCGCCGAACCACGCGGCGCGGGCCCAACCAAACACGGGGCGAATCGATCACAGAATACCCAGAATGGCGACGTGGGGCCGAAAAGCAACTCGACATCTCTTTTCCGAATCGAATATCTGAAATACGTTTTACCAATATCATCCGTAGGGTTTTCAACAAAAATACGACCTGCTTAAAAACAATAGACATTATTGTTAAACATATATGATGGCCGGTAACTTTCCGAGATCTTAGGGGGGCCGAAACGGCCCCCCCCCCTACGGGTGGTAAGGTCCGCCGGTAGCCCTACGGGGCGCGGGTTAAGTTAAAAGATGTATCTGAGTAAAAGTTATCATATTTATTTTACACATTTAATGCCTGAAACTGCATCGAATAGTAAACATCACCACTAAAAATCTTTACACATTTAATGCCTGAAACCGAATCGAATAGTAAACATCACCACTAAATCTAAGCAAGCCTTCTTCGATTCGACCGACAAGTGGCGCCTCTACCGGTAAACACACGTACTCGAGATTCAAACATTTGACACATAGGTCATTGGCAGCAATATAATTTTTCGGGTGGTTCCGCAAGAACGCAGGAACGCTTCAAAATTTCGGGTGGTGCGTTCCTCTTACTTGCGTTCCTTTGAAAAACTTTGCGTTCCTGCGTTCTTGCGTTCCTAAAAAGGGCGGTGCGTACGTAGGTACGGAAGAACGCAGGAACGCACTAAAGGAACGCACTTGCCCAGCTCTGTTAAATTGCACAGCAACGTATATAGGAAAAGGTATTCGAGGCATGACTTGTCAGCAGATTTTGCCTTGAAAATGGTTTCATAAATGTTATGCTACTATACGCCAAACGACAAAATACATTATACATCATATGGGCTAGGAATCGGCAATAGGCATGGGTATAAATGGGGTAGAAATCGGCGTCTTTTTGTGATGGCTCTTTAGGGTGGTGCTATTTTTCATCGAGGTGGGCACCCAAGTTCCGTACCTATTTTGTGTTTAGCTATCGACATACCTATTGTGACTTTCCGTGCACCTGCACCACGGTCATTTAGCTGTTAATGCTCATTTCGTGCTCATTTAATATTTTATTCATATTTCTTCAAGGGTATATTGACTGGTGTCGCGCAGCATCCAGCCGAATTGTCTATCAAACGAGAGCATTCTGTTTTTTTTTCTGGCCAAAGAAGCCGAAAATCTGAGGCCTTGGTGTAACGCAGTTTAACCACACAAAAATGACGTAGCACGATCCGTCTCTCTGCGACGAAATAGTCGCCAATGATGTGTAGGCATGCAACACCCTACTTCAGTCATTAATGCATAAGAACGGTGTATTTATTCCACAGGCCCAAACCTTGCCCCTCTGCCCCCTGCCCATCTCGTCCGCCATTGGATGCAAGCGGTACCGGCTCGGGTCGGCGCGGCGGCGGCGGCGGAGGCGCGACGGGCCAGGTGAGATAGGCCACGCCCCGTCACCTGTAGCGCCGCTCGTCGCCAACAGTTGGCGGTAGCTTATGTTAGCGCTCAAATTACATATTTAAATGTTAATTAAAGAGTTCAATATCTATCGTATTCAATGCCACATAACCATGAGAGTCCTGAGAGCGGATATCGGCGGCGGAATGTTCCGCTGACTGGATTTGCTCTTACCGCCATCGGCTAAAAGAAGCTCCAAAGGTGGCCTCCGTCGCTCCCGATGCTGAGGGGGAGGGACGAGGAAGGGAGGGAGGGAGGGAGCGGGAGGGGGCAGCGGGGGACGGTGCCGCCGGCTCGGCCCTCCCAGCCAGGACGGACAGTCGGCCGGCTGCATCTGTGGCTCCTGTTCTCCAGGGTGGTGGTCGGCGCCGACCCATCTCCACTCTTCGAGGACCTTTCCAGGTACTGTGCTGACTCCCGGAGGTGACACGCTCGGTGCCCGTCCCTACACGCGTCTGCACCGACCCAGCAGGGTCGCCCCAGACGCGTCGCGCTGCAAGTGTGAGGCCCAGCAAGTGTTCGCACACGGGAACAGTTGTGTGGGGCAGGGCGTGAGACGTGTCATCTCACACATGGCCGCTGGGGCTGCTGGACACAGCCGGTGAGCCGGCAGCTGTGGACGCCAGCGGGCCCGGTACCGGGCCGTACTGCACGGTACCCGAGTACCGCAGCCAGCCCAGCTGTGTTCAGACAGCTCACCAGGCGATGAGCTGTCTGTGGTATTCAGGTGGTGGTGATACCCTTCATCTTCACATGGACGTGCGCTGCGACAGACCACTTGCAGCGCGACGCTGGGCACAGTCATACGAAATTTAAAATCGAAAAATGTTTCGTGTCTGCCGTGTGGATATAAACAAGGGATATAAAGCACATTTGATAGAATGATAACTAACTAGAAGCTCATGTAGACAGAACAATGATATTGCATGTCCCAGCTTCAACTGAAACATATTGTTCGTCTTAATTTTCCTGCATTTTCCTTGAAGCAAGCCTTCGACTTCGAACCGATAATCCTTGTTTCTCGTCGTAAGTGTTGTTTGCGCCGAAATGAGTAAAAAAGTCCTCATTAGCTAGCATGCAGATAAGTCGTGTATATTAAGTTAGGATAGCTCTTACCGCTTACGCTCTCGTGCGCATTGCGCTCATACGCTGAAACTCTAGTGCTTACCAAGCCTGTCATCCCTTCCTTACGCTATCTATGTGGCGGGCTTTTTGGAAGCCCAGTCCTTTTCCAAACAGCGTGGGTGGTCAGGCCGTTTGCAAACGGCCTCAGCTATTCGTTCATTTGCAAGGGGTCTGAGATTGCAAATGATGTTCCACATCTACATACAGTTACACGTTTCGTAGCAGCAAGTGATGCATTTATGAGCTTATCACTAAAACGTGAGAGTTATCCTCGAAAAATAGTAGTCGACATTTAGTCGACATTTTCACCAGATTTCATTCCTTTTGATGCACCGTCCGTTGCAGTAAACCTTGATGCCCACTGTAAGAACATTGATATCCGTTATATGGCCTCCTAAATCTGACCTATCGTTACACTGTGCTCCTCGGCATTCGCTCCGTTACAGCGCGTTGGCTGGCATGTTCGCTTTGTCGTTACACTACGCCACTTGATGTCAGTGGCGGATCCAGGGGGGGGGGGGCATGGGGGCCATGCCCCCCTTGGGCCTCACGGGGGGCACCATCACGGAAGTTTTAATTTTTAATTCATCACGGAAGTCACCGACGGGATCTTCAACCCAGAGGTCTCCTAAGGGGGCACCATCCAGAAGGTCTATCGGAATAGGGTACCGTTTTCGGAGTCTCCCGGAGGCCCATTTCTGTCCCTCGCCTCGGGTGGGGCTATTTCCATCCCGATGTCCGCGGGGGCACCATCTCGAGTTTTCCGGGGGCACTATCCCGAGTTCTCCGTGGGCACCATCCCAAGGTCGGAGGGGGCACCATCCCGAGGTCTCCGGTGGCACCATCGCGACTAGGTCTGGGGGCACCATCCCGAGGTCTGAGGGCAGAGGGGGCACCATCCCGAAGTCTGTCTCCGGGGGCACCATTCCAAGTTTCCAGGGGCACCATTCCGAAATCCGAGGTCTGAAGGAGCACTCTCCCCGGGTCTGAGGGAGCACCATCCCGAAAAGTGAGTGGCTGAAATCCGTGGATTTTTTAGGGGGGGGGGGGGGGGGCACCAAATGCCAGGGGGCACCACAATACCATATGCACCCCTCGACGAAATCCTGGATCCACCACTGCTTGATGCTGATGTTCGTCCTGACGTTACATCACGCGTCTGATGTCTGTTCTGACGTTGTGCCTCACGCTGCCCCAGATGACGTCGTCGGAGTCGCCCGCGGCCACCGTGCCGTCGGCGCCGACACCGCCGGCCGCCTGCCAGCCGGAGGGCGAGTCGGTATGGCCGACTGGCCTGGACTCCACCCCCGGCCACCACAGCTCGCCGCACCTGGACGAGGCAGAGCCGGCCGCCGAGCCAGACAGCGGAGAGTTGACTTCCTCGCCGACCTCCCCCGGCCCGTCACCGGAGCCGATCGAGCGCTCCAGCCACTGTCCGGTCAAAGAGGAGACGACCGAGCTGTGCGCCCCGACTCCGGCGCCCACCGTCGCTCCGGAGTCCGGAGGTCCTCTGGGAGTGCAGCCGGAGTTTCCGCCGGAGGAGCAGATGCTGCGGGAGCACAATATGCCGGCCTACTACCCTGCAGTTTACGACGAGCCTAGCTACACGGATCTCGACTCGACGCGGGCCTACGAGCACCCGGCCGACGCGGCGGCCTTCTACGGCCCGCTGGGGGCCGGCTACCCGGCGCAGTACGGCCCGTGTGCAGAGCAGTACGGCGGCTACCCTCCCCCCGGCCCGCTGGGCTACATGGAGACGCCGCCCGGCCTGGCCGGCTACCCGGTGACCGGCGGCGCCCAGGGCTTGCCGGTGACGCCGGGCGGCGCGGCCCAGCCGCCGGCGCCCCGCACCCGGCGCTCCACGCCCCACACCGAGCCGCCGCCCGGCGCCAGCGCCAAGCCCTCCAAGAACAGAGGCTGGCGGGGCAGCTCGATGAGTGAGTCAGGTGGGACCATGACGCCGGCAGTGCCGCTGCCACCGCCGCGCCGCGCACCGCGCCGGTCCGCGTGTTCACTAACAGTTAACACTTCTTGCACGATACCCTTCACAGTTTACGTCAGAAGCATGCCATTTCTGTGTCGCGTTGTACGTCATCAGCTGTACTTGTGACACACCATACCAGCTGTCACCACCCGCCTCCGGTAGATGTGCATGACTCGTGAGCTTCCTTCTTAACCCGCGCACCGACGAGGGTCTGCGCCAACTTCGTACCGACGGGGGGGGGCGGATAACCGCCCCCCCCCTGAGGTCTCGAGAACGAAGCAAGATAGCGACAAGCGGTAAATGGCATCGGATACGCACGGACAAGGTCTACAATTTTTACAAAGGTCATTTTCAGGTCAGGTCAAAGAGACGTCACAGGGGTAAAAAAAGTCAAAATGGCGGCGCTACACGAGATATGGAAGCTCACGAGATATGGGGAGATTTTTTCTCGAATAACTTTCGAATAAGTCAAGATAGGGACAAACTAAGGGCATCATCGTGATCCTCTCGTCAATCCGCACGGATATTTATGTTGACCTCGAAAGGTCAAAGTCAAAGGTTGACCTCAGGTCACGTCACCTCGAGGTCATCATGTATATCATTTGATGCGTCTTGACGAGCTGAACACAATGAGACCATCCGCGCGGCTATATCTTGTTCCTGTACGGAGTTATTGGCAAAAAACCGCTGGTGACCTTTGATGACGTCACATGACCTTACAGCTGCCCAACAGCAAAACCGACCGTTTTAGTAGTAGGTAGTGAAGGTAGTGAAGGTTGATCGTATATGAAGTCATGTATGGTATATGGGGCCATTCCGACCCGTTTTAGTGGTAAAAACAAAGTTGATTTTCCCCCCATTTACTTACCAGTAAAACGCCTTTTGGGCGAAGAACGAGCGAGCGAGATAGTGAGCCCTGCACGTGCGGAAGGGCGAGAAGGTGCTTCCAACGGGCTTGCGCAAAGCACCCTTCTAACCGGTCGCTAGCGGTGTGCCAAATTTGAACGCAATCGGCCCAGCCGTTCCTGAGATCTGGAAGCGGCATTCTGCACGTGCGCACGTGCAAACGGGGTTCAAAATGACTTTTGCACGGCACCCTACTAACTGGTCCCCAACCGTGTACCAAATTTGAGCGCAATCGGCCCAGCCGTTCTCGAGATCTGGAAACGCCCCCTGCACGTGCGCACGTGCAGTAGCACCCTAACCGCAACTAATGGGAATGCATTGCCTGGTGGGTGCCTACCTGTATGCCAAGTTTCAGCGAAATCGCCCCAGTAATTACCGAGTTACTGAAATGGGAGCAAATTTGGCACCTCTTATTGTTGTATTTTGCACGTGCACTGGGGGTGACCCACATGCATCGAGAGTATCCTATTTTGGGTAAAAGGGATGCTGTTACCCTACAAAAATTACCGCAAGTCAATCGCCCAAGCGGCTGCTGAGATATGAGCCTCTCAAAATCACTACTTTTGCGAAACAGCTTGAACACCCTTGACTTTTCACGTGGCACGTGCCACGACGGTCACTGAGATGTATCAAAAGTAGTCAATTACGGGGTAGAAGGGATGGGGCTACCCAACAAAAAAGACCGCAGGCCAATCGGTCCAGCGGTTGCTGAGATATAAGCCTCTCAAAAGCGTTACAGGCCGGGCCGGGCCGGGCCGGGCCGGGCCGCTCATACTGAGATTTTTCCGTTATATTGAAAAGACTCACTTCGCTCGCTGCGCTCGCTCGCTCGTAATAATGGGGAGGTCGAGAAATTGACCTGACCTTAGGTCACCGATATCAAAATTCCGAGATATACAAATTGTAGCTACTAATGACCTCATAACATCCTGCGACTTTCAAAGGCCTCCGACATCTACTGTAGCTCTGGCACGGTGACAAAGTTGCAAAAAAGTGACTTGAGGTTGGGTCATTCAAAGTGATCTGGTGACCTGACCTTAAAACTTAGAAGGTTCAAACTTGCACACCATGTGTAAAATTGATGTGAAAATAGTCGTACCAAATTTCGCGGCGCTACGCGCCGCGGTTTTCCCGCTATTTGCGAAAAACCTCAGGGGGGGGGGCGGATATCCGCCCCCCGTCGGTGCGCGTGTTAAAGACGTCTTTTGGTTTGCAATTTTGCATTACGTTCAATGTAAGATTTGAACTGAAGGAATACATGTTCGATAATCAACTTTTCACTGCCGATGTGCTTTCCATTCTGTCTTTCAGTAGCATAGCCCTACGAAGCGTTATACCGAGTGTTTTCGTAGTTAGCTCAGTGTCGCATATCGCGGTGGAGCAGCGCACCTCAATCGCCACCTGCCGTCGTGTCGTGTCAGGAGCGGTCCCCCGGGTCAGGTCACGGGCCACACCCTGTCGGCCGAGCATCCCCGGCCGGCTGGCCCACAGCCACCAGCCGCCACCGACAGCTCGTTCCACCATCTGTGACAGAAACATGTGTTTCACATGCGGCTGTGCGCCGGCCGGCCGGGCCCTCTCGCCATCAGTTCCCGCGCGGGGCCGCAATCGGTCGCGATCGCGATCGACCGTCTCATGAGGTGATATAAGCGTCTCGCCCCGCCACGACCCGGTGCGACCCATCCCAGCGTGACCTACCTCGGCACGAGCCAGCCCAGCGCTCCCTGATGACGATCGGTGATATTTCAGACTACAAAAAGACCGCCTGTGACCGCGAGCGGACACGCATGCGGGATATGAACAAGGCGTTCGAGGCGCTGCGCGAGAGAATACCCTACTGTAAACCACCCGGCAAGAAGCTCTCCAAAATCGAGTGTCTACGGTAAGTCAGCATTGTAGTGGGATGTGTATTTTGTGTTACCGGTGGGAGCCTCATCCTGTTGTAGGCACATATCGATTTTTGTCTGTGAGGAACACTTGTGGCACCGAGTCGCGTCGCGTCGTTCGGTGAGATATCGATTTTTGTACGGCTCACAGTGCATACGAGGCGCAGCAGTGCCGCGCGCTATATGTGACTTCACTGACGTTAGTTTGCATATGGATACAGATACTGCAAGACTTCAAATTGCGAAGGCATATTAGTGCAAACAGTTGGCCCGTCTCGTACCTCAGTTGGTAGAACGATAAATTTCGGTCGCTCCGTCGCTCGATAATCGATATACATATATTCTAGGCTAGGTTCAATGTAAAATCATTGCTCACATTAGTCCCGTTGACTAGGGATAATTGCCAGACCTATCCGGCCAGAAGGCCAGATAGGTCGTCAGAACTAGCGGAACGTGCCTGAAATGTCTCGTTAGTGGAATAAATGTCTCGGTATCGGAATTCCACTATCTGGCAACGAGCCCTATGTAAACGGGGCAAATGTTACAGCCTCCCTAGTAAACAGAGGTATTGTGCTTTCAACTGAAGCCAAGATGAAACAGACAGCAGAGATAGCCTCCGATCTGTGTCCGCCGCCTGACGATGTACTCTGACCCTCGGCCGCTCTGTCCACAGGCTCACCATCCGCTACATCCGGCACCTGCAGAACGTGATGCGCATGGCGGACGGCCTGCCGGTCAGCCAGTACGACCCACCCCCGTACACCACGCCCACCCCGTGGATCTCCACCTACGCGAGCGGGCCGGCCGCCACCTCCACGGTGTATTCCGAGCCGGCACAGGGGTACACCGGAGGACCCCCGCCGCCGCCCATGGCGCTCGTAGAGTCGGAGCACTACGAGCCGCCCCCTCACGCCGGTTATGGAGCTGAATACTGGCCACCGCCCCACTTCCAGGCTGGCTTCTGATGGGGTGAGGGTGGTCAGAGGTTAGGGGATCGGGGTGGTGAATGTGCTGGTGTGAGCGCAGGCCTGTGCAAATCTGATCAGTGATGTGGCGCAGACGGATCCAAGCTGATATGTGTCGCTCATGGCCATGTGATGCGGAACTTATGGCCAAAGACTTGTGGCGTTACATGATGCTTGCTTCAAAAGTGAAGCCGATTAAACGGTCGTGAACAGCTAAAGTAAATATGGCCCCATTACCCGAATATCAGTGGTGCAAGAAGCATTCCATGAAGTGAAGAGGAAATCGTCGGTATTTTTTGCATTGCAGTCAATAATGTGTGCCACTGTGCTTCCATATTGTATTAAACATCTAGTCACCAGGCAGTTTACAGGCCTGATGGACCAATCAATGCTCAAACTGCATCTAGTCTGCGCTGCAATGTAACTCGCATATTCCAGTTGAGTAAAGCCCTTCTTGCAAGCCTTGGTAACGGTAACTGCAGTATGCGTCAGTGTAAAATATTTTAGTTCATTGCTCGTTTAGGCGATATGTTTGTTTTATTTACATCAAAGTATGGTTAATGCATATGCAGGTGTATTCAACCGTATATCCTGGTTAAACTGTCTTTGAACAATCAAGTCAACCAACTAGTCAAATGTGCTATGCCTATGCGGCGCTTCGGATGCATGATTTGCCCATGCTGATGCAAAAGTTATTGTGAATTTTGTGTGTAAGCTCCCCCCCCCCCAGAAAGTATTACCACTTAAGTTTGAGAATTACCCACTGTATATCGCATTGCTGACTGATTTCGATGTACGGCATTGCCTGAATCATAACTCATAAGAGTGCTGCGTCCGAGTTCTGAATATGTGAGCGAGTGCCTTTGGAGTGCCTTGTGGTCAAGAAAGATAATCTTAAGAGTGCCTTCTGGTCATGCACGACCATCTTTAGAGTGCCTTCTGGTCATGCACGACCATTTTTTTTTGTAGTGCCTTGTGGTCAGGTAGAGCCATTTTTAGGCCCCGGGCCTGTCGCATATGGATCTGTCGATGATGATCTGAGAGAGTAACATGTGAATGATATGACCGGCAGGACGACGTCGTACTATCGTCGATTGTAAGTTGTAACCATAAGGTCTCTCGCAAGTGGTCTGTGTTGATCAATATCTTGTCAGCCAAGCGTCTAGTCAATGATGAGCGTGTGATGCGCTGACAACTGTGACAAACCATGCTATATGACGCACAAGCCTATAAATAAAGAACGGCTTAGGTGGATTTAGAATGACTGTTAGTCGCCAATCGATTTGCATGAACAGGGAGCAGCTAATCACGATAAGCATTACCGGGCACTGATTGAGTTTCGAGCAAGTTTCGAGTTCCTCTATGAATGGACATGGGGAGCATTCATTCTGGCCAGGGTTTACGAGTATAATAACCGTTTTCACGACGGCCATCTGGTACACATTTGGTGCACATCTGGTGCAGATTAGGTGCAGATTTGGTCAAACTAGGTTCGGTGTGTCTTTTAGTAGCGATCAGCCAGGGTTGCACTAATTGCGTATATGCCTGCTTTGTCATATTATCAGAGTAACGTAAACAGGGGTGACTTTGCCATGTTTTCAACTTTAGACTCTTTTATTCTTTCAACTTGTTAACCCTCGCCCTGGCAGGGGGGTCGATGCGACCCCCCCTAAGGTTTTTCAAAAATAGCGTAAAAACGGCGGCGCGCAGCGCCGCTAAATTTGGCACAGCCTATGGGGCAATCTTTTTACATATGGCCTGAAAATTTCAGGTCTGGGTGACCTTGGGTCAGGTCACCAGGTCAGAAAAACCGGTACAAGGTCACGGTCAAATTTCAATTTTCTTTTTGCACCTGTCCAACTCACAGTTTTCGACTGATTTCCTTCAAACTTTCAGGATGTGCTAAGTTCACCGAGTTGTATAACATATAGTCCGGCTTTTTTGAGGTCACTGACCTGAGGTCAGTTAGAGGTCATTACGTCGTAATGCTAAGCCTATGGGAAAATACTAAATTAGGAAAATACTGGAGATATCCGCTTCGTTCTATCACTTTTGTGCTTTGAAACCACGGTACTTAATAGCAGGTCACTTGTTGCTTCTTTGTTTGGTGTACTTATCCATGGGTCAGGTCAAATGAGGTCAACTGAGGTCAAATGACGTTTTTGCCAATAACTTGGCACATAATGAAGCTAGAGCTTAATAAATGGTATCATTGTGTTCCTGGTGATCAGCCGAATCGAATGATATGCGATATGATGCAATTTGGTCAACTTGAACTTAATTTATTAATTTAAGTTTACTTAAAATTTAAGAAAAACTTTAAGTACAATTAAGCAAGCTAAAAAGTGAATCATTCGACGCGCCTTGACGTGCTGAGTTCACTGGTGCTTTTCTTTTTGCTCTATCTTAATTAGATCAAAAGTTATAAGCGAAAAACTTTTGACCCGTTTTTAGCGAAATTTTTACATTTATACCCCCCAAAACCCCCCTAAATATTGACCTAGAGCAACCAAATTTGCACAGGGGTGAGAACTCCAGGGGGCCCACCTACCTACTAAATTTGGTGTTTCTAGGTGCCATAGGAGTCAATCGCGAGGGGGGGGGGGTCGCATCGACCCCCCTGCCAGGCCGTGTTATGAAAAATGCCCTGCCAGGGCGAGGGTTAACTTGTTGGGATGACTCTATGTTCAACACACGGATGAAGATTAGCTCTTTGGGTTTGCTATTATCGTATTTATATCTTGCCTTAACCCTCGCATGTGTGCGGCGTTTGCCAGCTTCTAATGTGTAGGGGGGGGGGGGTCGGTTGGACCCCCCCTTGCCGTTTGGCCCCTGATCGAGCTAGAGCTTCGCGGAAAAAACGAGCGTGTTGCCCGTGGCGAGAGGAAGCCGATGATACCCAATTTTAAGGTCCTAGGTCATCGGGTGACCTTCCAGGTCAGGTCAATGACCCAAAGTCGGGAAAATCGGGACCTGTTAGAAAGTCGTAAAGTGTGGCTGCTAAGGGTTTTTTTCGGGGTGCTGATGACGAATATCGTGTTAGTTTTGATCACAGGTGATGTTTTTAAGCATTTAGACCAGGTCGGGTCAGGTCAGGTCAGGTCAACCAGTAGGCGTCGTGACGGGTATTCGTAGTACGTGTCAACCGCCTCTGACAGCTTCGTAACATGTTACGAAGTCACCAAAACTACTTCGTAAATGTTCAAATGGTTGCTAAATTCGAATTCAGCTCCAAAAACTAGCCTAGAAACATGTTAAACTCGAAAAAGCGAACCGAGGTCACCCGAGGTCACCAAAGGTCAATGACCTGAGCTGACCTTCAGGTGACCTTGACACCCACCCTAATGTATGGGAGCAACATCAAATCACATGTTTGAACGTTTGAAACCACGAAAAGCTTGCAAACGCGCGGCTAATGCGAGCCGACATACGCGAAATCGCGATTCCGGCCAAACATGGTCTCGGAAAAGAGGTCACAGGTCAAAGGTCATTTGGGTCAGGGTCATAAAATTTTCAGGGTAGGTGTATAATTGATCAAGGCGAGGGTACTGAAAGTTTCGTCGCGATCGGCCGCTTTTTACGTGAGTTATTCGCGAAAAACCATGGGGGGGGGGGTCCATCCGACCTCCCCCCTACACATGCGAGGGTTAAAATGTAAATTTTTAAAGAAAATGAGTTGTGGCAAAGTTAAACTGAAAAAAGGGGTGACTTTGCCACTATGCCAAATAGTTAATGTCTTTTTAACGCTAGCAAATATTTTTCAATCACATTTGTTCCATTGATGGGGAAAGGCAACCACCCTTCATTGTCTAAAAGGAAAAATAAAGCAATTTGATTTTTTTTTGCTCTTAAATGATGCACAAAAAGGAGAGCTACATTTCTTTTTATAATACATTATATTTGTTGAAAATAATTGCCGTTTGATAGTAAATAGAAACTGAAAAATGGTTAAGAATAGAAAAATAAGCAAAAATGTGATTGTATCGGTACTCTACGACCTTACCGCCTTCTTCCAGCGGCATTGAGAGGAACAGAAAGAGGCCGTTCTTGCGGCAAATTACCGGCACCCTTATTATCAGCGTTTTGATCTATAAAATGATACAGGGTTCTTCAATGAACACCACTGCTCGGCTCCTGTGCCACTTAACGGCACAGGAATAAGCGGCATGTAAGATGCGGTAACCGGCATTTGAAATAGTGTCAAAAATCATGACGAAAGTACTCTAGTCATTTTTTAGGTCTGGTCAAAGACCTAAAACCAGAGGTCATCAAAAGTCAAATTTACCCTTTTTTTACAAATTCGCCCATAACTCAGAGTATTCGATGGCTCTTTTAGCGGTTTCTGGAATAAGCACTAAAAGTTGATCCAAGTTCAAAATTTGACCTGAGGTCAAGGTCATGACCTGACATGAAAAGGTCATATTAGCTGTTTTCACGACGGGCTATCCGGCGACTGCACCTGATTTGAACCAATCTGCACCTAATCTCTTTTACAGCAAATATCTTTATTTTATGAATTTATTTCAGTGTTTTAACCTTCGCCCCAGTGGGGGGGGGGGGGCATATGTTACCATCCTGTCGCGTTTTTTTTTTTGCGTGTGAATAAAAAACCGCGGCGCGTAGCGCCGTGCCGCTTGGGGTAGCTTTTGGTACATCAATTTTGGACGATGTGTGAAATTTTTGACCCCAGGTCATGTCAGGTCAGGTCACCAGGTCAAGTTAACTGACCAAGCCTAAAAAAGTTTGCAAACATGTCCAGCCTGCAGTGTTTGTCAGAAAGGTTTAACTTGGTGGATTGCATGATGTTATGGGCGCCTACAATTTGTATATCTCGGATTTTTTATATTCGTGACCTAAGGTCAGGTCAGTTGCGTGACCTTTCCATTACAAGTCAATGGAGAAAAATGAAAATGCCTCTAGATCCATGTGTACGCATAGGAACAGTCCAAATATTTCAGAATCACAATGATTTGGACCACCAGTGATGACCAAGGTGTCATTTTTGCTGATAGCCTCTAGAAAGGTCATCCGAGGTCATTAGAGGCTACAAACATATTTTTGCCAATAACTCGCGATTGGAAAGAGGACGCTGGGGATGATCTCATTGTGTTTGTCTTGTTGAGACGCATCGACTGATATGCAACATGACCTTTTCCGGTCAAGTCATGACCTTGACCTGAGGTCAAATTTTCATCCGGCGAAATTAACTGGTCCCGGCGAAAATAGCACATTATGTTCATTCATGACTTTAAGATGCGTATGTACTTATAATTACAACCTGTGATTTATCATTTTGATTCTATCCGTATGCAAATATCTGATGTATCTTTACTCAACAGTAAAAGCAATACTGCATATTGCATCCTGAACCGGTGAATACATGCAATCACGTTACATCTCAGCTGCACCACGGGACGGCAGTGAGCCGCGCTCCTGACTGATCCCGAAGGGCTGAGGCTTCAACGGGAGTAACCATAGTACATTAATTTTTATTCTCCGGGCTCCGCTGTGTCGGGAAATCGTTAATTTATTTTCCTCTTCTTAAAGGGACACTCCCACCTTAACACTAGTTTTGAGTTGAGATAGCCAAATTGGTGGCCATGGCCTGCAAATACCGGTTTGGGCACTCACAACATCGACAAATGCTTTAATTCGGAGATATGGAATTTCAAACTTGCAGTTTTCGGATTCTAAGGGGCTAGTGCATTGGTATGCCCCCTTAGAATTTGTGACGTCAGCGGAGATCTAACGATTTTTAAATCTTTTACTAAAACGTTTGGTAGCACGCGGTGGTATATGCTGCTTTGCGCGCAACAAATGCCGCACTTTCAAATAAAGTCGATAGGAACAGCGGAGATCCCAAAAAGTAAACAAAAGTAAAAGTCTAATATCTTGAAAACCGGTGAATATTTTTCGATGAAATTTGGTAGATATTCGTTTTCGCTCTTTCTGAACCGAGCGACATCACTTTCGTGCCAATTCATTAACTTTTTTGAAGGTGGGAGGGTCCCTTTAACAGGTGACGAACTGGTGGCGCTACTCGCGTACGGGTGCGGGGCGACACTGGGAGATCTAAACAACGAGCAGAGCCCCGTGAGCGTCTAATCGTCCCGCCTGAACGTTGAACGGTCGTCAAGTTAGATGTAAGTGAATCCTAATCTATAATCTAAGATTCGGAATCAGGCGAGCCCCTACGATTTGGACCAAACCTGGTCAGTGGATAGTACGTAACGTCCTGATTACGATGCACCCAAAATCTAAGCTCGGCCCGCCATATTTACGAAGTTACGGATGTTTCAATTTCAAGGTCATTCGGGAGAGCCCCTACGATTTCCGTCACAATTTGTGTACGGACACTCTAGGTGCTCCTCATTACGAATGTCATAAAATTTAAGCTCGGCCCGTCATATTTACGAAGCTACGGATGTTTCAATTTCAAGGTCATTCGGGAGAGCCCCTACGATTTCCGTCAAAATTTGTGTACGGACACTCTAGATGCTCCTCATTACGAATATTACAAAATGTAAGCTCGGCCCGCCATATTTACGAAGTTACGGAGTCACAAAGTTACGGAATTTCAAGGTCATTGGGCGAGCCTCTCCGATTTTCGTCAAAATTTGTATGCGGACACATTACATGCTCCTCATTACGGATATCGTAAAAGCTAAGCTCGGCCCGCACTATTTCAAAAGTTACTGACGTTTGAAACTCACTGAAATTCAAACATCTCTAACTTTTGAAATAGTGCGGGCCGAGCTTAGCTTTTACGATATTCGTAATGAGGAGCATGTAATGTGTCCGCATACAAATTTTGACGAAAATCAGAGGGGCTCTCCAAATGACCTTGAAATTCCGTAACTTTGAGACTCCGTAACTTCGTAAATATGGCGGGCCGAGCTTAACTTTTATGATATTTGTAATGAGGAGGATGTAATATGCCCGTATACCAATTTTGACGGAAATCGCAGGGGCTCACCCAAATGACCTTGAAATTCAAACCTCCGTAACTTCGTAAATATGGCGGGCCGAGCTTAAATTTTGTGATATTCGTAATGAGGAGCACCTAGAGTGTCCGTACACAAATTTTGACGGGAATCGTAGGGGCTCTCCCGAATGACCTTGAAATTCAAACATCCGTAACTTCGTAAATATGGCGGGCCGAGCTTAGATTTTGGGTGCATCGTAATCAGGACGTTACGTACTATCCACTGACCAAGTTTGGTCCAAATCGTAGGGGCTCACCTGATTCCGAATCTTAGACTATAGATTAGGATTCACTTACATCTAACTTGACGACCGTGAACGTTGAGGGAGCACTGGGCGACTTCGATCTGCCAAAAACGAAGGTCGGTGAAGTTGCCACGATCCTGGCAGCTCATGCCGTGTTCTATCCGACCCCCGCCGAAGTTAGTTGGTAGCACTGCTGCTCCACGGCGTACATTTCCTACCAGCCCATGGGGTTTACATGTTAAATGGCCTGTTTTCGGCGAGCGATATCTCGGTCAACCTTTGAAGGAATCAACGGTTCTTAGTCTCAAATGATAGTTCGATGAATTCTTTTGACAATTCCTCTACCATTTTTCACGAAACCCAGCCGATCTTCTACGGCGTAGGGGAGAGTGGGGAGAACTGGGACACAGGAGAAGTGGGACAGGGTCTGTCATTTAGAGAAGAGGCAGCCGATTTAATTTATTTTTCCATTTTTACGCATTACGATGGGTTATCTTCACCACTATGTCAACAACTTCCTCTTCTGCCGCGCCATCCCGACGATACGTGAGTGCTCCTGAAAAGTTGCGTTTTTTACTGGTTTCTTGAGTACAAACGCAAGCAATGTAACGACCCAATCATTTCTTTTAACCAATATTTGCGATCATTAGGAAATGTTCTGATGCATGCCAATGCTTGAAGCCGACGTGTTGCTTGAAATTGCATTGACATGTTTGTTCATCAACAATGGTCGCCAGGGGAGAACTGGGACAAGGTGTCCCAGGTCTCCCCTGCCGATTTATAAATCCCCTTTCAGTGTTTGTAGGATAGGTATAGTGCAGTTAGGAACGGATCCAGAAAATCTCCAAGGAGGGGCCAAAAGGAATTGCAAAACTGATACTTGATCAAGCATATAGGTTACCGTACCTACCTTACTGAATTATGTTTTGAAAGAGTGGCCGTTTCTTACGGTCGTCAAGTTAGATGTAAGTGAATCCTAATCTATAATCTAAGATTCGGAATCAGGTGAGCCCCTACGATTTGGACCAAACTTGGTCAGTGGATAGTACGTAACGTCCTGATTACGATGCACAAAAAATCTAAGCTCGGCCCGCCATATTTACGAAGTTACGGATGTTTGAATTTCAAGGTCATTCGGGAGAGCCCCTACGATTTCCGTCAAAATTTGTGTACGGACACTCTAGATGCTCCTCATTACGAATATCACAAAATTTAAGCTCGGCCCACCATATTTACGAAGTAACGGAGGTTTGAATTTCAAGGTCATTTGGGTGAGCCCCTACGATTTCCGTCAAAATTTGTGTACGAACACTCCAGACGCTCCTCATTACGAATATCGCAAAATTTAAGCTCGGCCCGCCATATTTACGAAGTTACGGAGTCACAAAGTTACGGAATTTCAAGGTCATTCGGAGAGCCCCTCCGATTTTTGTCAAAATTTGTATGCGGACACATTACATGCTCCTCATTACGAATATCATAAAAGCTAAGCTCGGCCCGCACTATTTCAAAAGTTACTGACGTTTGAAACTCACTGAAATTCAAACATCTCTAACTTTTGAAATAGTGCGGGCCGAGCTTAGCTTTTATGATATTCGTAATGAGGAGCATGTAATGTGTCCGCATACAAATGTTGACGAAAATCGGAGGGGCTCTCCGAATGACCTTGAAATTCCGTAACTTTGTGACTCCGTAACTTCGTAAATATGGCGGGCCGAGCTTAAATTTTGCGATATTCGTAATGAGGAGCGTCTGGAGTGTCAGTACACAAATTTTGACGGAAATCGTAGGGGCTCACCCAAATGACCTTGAAATTCAAACCTCCGTAACTTCATAAATATGGCGGGCCGAGCTTAAATTTTGTGATATTCGTAATGAGGAGCATCTAGAGTGTCCGTACACAAATTTTGACGGAAATCGTAGGGGCTCTCCCGAATGACCTTGAAATTCAAACATCCGTAACTTCGTAAATATGGCGGGCCGAGCTTAGATTTTGGGTGCATCGTAATCAGGACGTTACGTACTATCCACTGACCAAGTTTGGTCCAAATCGTAGGGGCTCACCTGATTCCGAATCTTAGATTATAGATTAGGATTCACTTACATCTAACTTGACGACCGTCCGTTTCTTTATCATTTCCTTGTTCATGACTCTTCCAAATCCCTTCTGTCCTTTTCAGTTGCCCATCGCGCTCCTTATCTACCTACCTGCCTCTGAGGATGCCCAGACAGTATGCCAGGAAATCCCTTATAGGGTTGACTCCAGGGAGAGTCATGGAGCATGCTGTAAAGCGGGTCGTCGATGGTGAGAAGTCCATTCGAAAGGTAGCAGAAGATTTTGACATTTCAAAGTCAACCCTGGCCAGGTATGTGGTGAAGTATCAGAACGATACTGAAGCAAGAATGGAACCGGCCTATACGCACGCGCAGGTATTCAATACGGCACAGGAGAGCGATCTGAAAAACTTTCTGTTAAAATGTTCAGGCATGTTCTATGGTCTGACAACACGACAGACGAGGGATCTGGCCTATGAGCTGGCAGTGAAGAATAGCCTGGCCCCCGAAAAATGGAAAAGTGCGAAGACCGCGGGCGCAGAATGGCTGAAGGGTTTCATGTCACGTCACCCTGACCTCACCTTGAGAACTCCGGAAGCGACGAGTCTCGCTCGATCTGCAGCTTTCAACCCGCAGAACGTCAATGGCTTCTTCAACTCGCTGGAAGGTGTGCTTAAAGAGACAAAGGTAAACGGACATCAAATCTACAATCTCGATGAAACGGGCTGTACAACCGTCCAAAAACCACCGAGGGTTTTGGCACAGCGAGGCGCGAAGCAAGTCGGCCAAGTCACGTCCCAAGAGCGTGGAGAGCTCGTGACGATGGTGGGGATAGTGTCAGCCAGCGGCCAGGCACTTCCTCCGGTCTTCGTCTTTCCCAGGAAGACTTTGAGGGACTCGCTGATGATTGGGGCACCAGAAGGATCTTGTGGTCTTGTCCACCAGTCAGGCTGGATGACAAGTGAGAACTTTCCGCACGTTCTTGATCACTTCGTGAAGTACAGCCACTCATCCAAGCAAAGTCCCACTGTGCTTATAATGGACAATCATGTCAGCCATATCAGCTACGTGGCTCTGGAACACGCTAAGAAGAACGGCGTGTATATAGTCACGCTGCCACCGCACACATCCCAGAAACTGCAGCCACTGGACAGGGCAGTGTACGGTCCGCTGAAGACATACTTCAACTCCGCAGCGAACGGCTGGATGCTTAAAAATCCGGGAAGGAACATCACCATCCATCACATGGCGGATCTTATCGGAATGGCCTGGATGAAGGCGGCAACGCCGACCAACATCACTGCAGGATTTAAAGCGTGCGGCATCTGGCCACTAGACAGGAGCATCTTCTCGGATGAAGCGTTCCTTCCATCTGCGGTGACGGACAATCCTTTTCCGGAAGAAGCCGGACCAGACCCATCCGTCGAGCGAGGCGACGACACGGAGCTCGTCGGCTCGGAGCCAGGGCCGTCCAGCCAGAGAGGCGGCGACACGGAGCTCGTCGGCTCAGAGCCAGGGCCGTCCAGCCAGCGAGGCGGCGACACGGAGCTCGTCGGCTCGGAGCCAGGGCCGTCCAGCCAGCGAGGCGGCGACACGGAGCTCGTCGGCTCGGAGCCAGGGCCGTCCAGCCAGCGAGGCGGCGACACGGAGCTCGTCGGCTCGGAGCCAGGGCCGTCCAGCCAGCGAGGCGGCGACACGAAGCTCGTCGGCTCAGAGCCAGGGTCGCTGAGCTGGAAAATAGCATCACCAGAGCAGATCCGAGGATATCCGAAAGCCGCCGCACGTCAAGGAAAGCGGAAGAGTGGAACGTCCATTGTGGCTCGACACGCCAACTCGACACCAGAAATGAAACGCCTAAAGTGTGTTATGGAGAGCAAAAATGCCAAGAAGCCGAAAGGCAAATGTTCCGCCAAAGCTGCAAGGAAGCTAGTCGTAGAAAGCAAGGAGCGTCCTGGCTCCGACAGTGACGTCACATGCCTGGTGTGCGGCATGCGGTTTGACAGGTCTGCCGAGGAGTGGATTCAGTGTGTATCCTGTAAGGCGTGGGCGTGCGTTCCTTGCACGGATGTCGATCCTGGGCAGGTCACCTATGTGTGTGACCTGTGCCGTGACCTGTAAGTGACCCCTCAGACTGGCAGTCTGACACAGTACAGCATCATTGTTCGCCGAATTTGGCTGTGCATACACTAAGTGTCTATTAGTTCTTACGTTTGATTAGTCATTCAGTGTCATTAGGCTAGTACAGATACAAACGTTCTGTTTGGACGTGTCATGTTTGTCTCATTTGAGGATCGGTAAGGCACGTCGGTGATATTGTGTGTGGATCCAACTAAATATATGCACCGCTTCATAAACCGGAATTACATACATCCTTGTTGATGGGAGACATTTTATTATTTTTATTTATGCCATATGTATCCATAGTGTTTTATTTACATCACCACCAGCATATATGGGAATGGGCCGGAATTGAGTCGATTAGAGCAACTGTTGCTCTAGACTAGGATTTCGGAGGATTAATACTATGGGGAAATCCTCAAAAGATCAAGGCATTGCATCGACCAGAAGGGAGCCAGCACTGCTAGGATCGACACCTGGCCAGAGAGTCTCTGTTATCACCTGGAAGGGCGCCGTTACTGGTAAGAGGGGCTCCGTTATCGGTAGGAAGGGTCTCACATTTAACTGGAGGGCCCCGTTACTAGACAGGATATGCTTTTACGACGAGGTAAAACGAAAAGTTAAGATTTGTTGTATTCATTTGCGAGCAACCCAGGTCCTTGTCCCATTTCTACCCAGCATGTCCTATTTCTCCACCCCACATATCCCAGTTCTCCTGTGCCTGTCCCATTTCGCCACCATTGCAACTTTTTATTTATGATGAAATATTAGTTACTCTATGGATTATAAAAGTCTCAGAATAACAAGTCTTGTAGAGAATTACTTGCTCTTTCCAATGACACCATTCGCAGCTATATAATTTGCCTGTGTGGGTATGTACAGGTGCTCAAAGTTGGTATTGAATTTTTGTCCCACTTCTCCCCACTCTCCCCTACAGGGTAAAGATTTCTCTGCACGCCAGCACTAGAGGTGGCAAAATATGGACCCGAGGACCCGGTCCAAAGAACCAGTTTGGACCCATATGGGTCCAGACCGGTTCCTGGAAATTTTCTGACAGGTCCAACCGGGTCCTACCATAAACTATACATCTTGCACACTACACATTATTGCAAAATATGAAGTGAATGAAGTGAATGTTTCTTTGCACACAGTAGCTCATGAGTATTCCCAGTTGGAAATAGGCTGTTTTACAAGATAAAACTAATGATACCTACAAGTACTTTGTAGTAATCGACTTTTGGGGAACGGGTCCAACTGGTTCCGATTCCAACTAAGACCGGGTCTGACTGGTTCCAGAAATGTCCAGCCGGGTCTGGTTCGAGTCTGGTTCCCAAAATATTCATCTTTTGCCACCTCTAGCCAGCACCCTCGAAGCGCCTCTCCGATCGTCGGCGCGCGGTCCTCGGTAGCGTATCGGGCTACGGATCCGAGGGTCGTAAGTTCGAATCATGGGAGTGCCGCGTGATTTTGGCTAGAATTGAATGATGTAGATTCTTGAATGTTTGTATAATCAAGCATTCATAGGCGGCGGAACGGGGAGGGCACCGGGGCACCGTGCCTCCCTTTGATATTGGCATTTCAACATTAGTCCTATGAGCGTTGCATGGAAAGAATGGGACCAAAAGTTGGCAGTGCCCCCCCCCCCTTAATTGAAGGTGTTCCGCCGCTACTGCAAGCATTAATAGCTAATTGAATTTATCTGCCCACTAATCAGCCTCTAAAACCTGTTGAGAAATTTAACAAATGAATGTCACGTGCGCGTCACGACTGCCAACCATGAGCGCTACCGTAACCGAAGGTTACGGTAGCGCAATAGTTAGATAGAAGGTCAATAGTTAAAACACTATTCTTTAGAATTGTGTTCTTTAGAAGTGTGTACTGCATACTGCGTGGTCTTCGTGCGTTTCATGTAGTTCAGTTTTTCATGTTCAAGCGCCAGGAGCACAAAGTACAGGGTGACGCACGTAAAACCCCCTATTTGAAACTTGAATAACTCTTATGATTCTTTATCAAATTGGATGACATTTTCACACAATGTAGATCAACGTTTGGGATGATATTCATTAAGTTTTAGGCAAATCCATTCACGTACAGCTCAGTTGTGCACCTGAACGTGACCACTATCGTTTTTCATCACTTTCTCGAGGCGCTCGCGGTACGCCAGCGCTGTTTTCTAGCGCATCTCGACGGTGATCTCTGCGAAGGCGGCTCTGAACCGACCGTGTAACTCCGGAATGTTCGCCGTCTGCGTCACGTATGCCTACGACTTCACAAACCCCCACATGAAAAAATTCACACGCGGGGTGAGGTCGGGCTAGCGCGGTGGCCAGGGCAAATTGGGCGAGTGCGGTAGCCAGGGCAGTTTGGGCGAAGCCCAACCTCACCCCGCGTGTGAATTTTTCATGTGGGGGTTTGTGAAGTCGTAGGATACGTGACGCAGCCGGCTAACATTCCGGAGTTACACGGTCGGTTCAGAGCCGCCTTCGCAGAGATCACCGTCGAGATGCGCTAGAAAGCAGTGCTGGCGTACCGCGAGCGCCTCGAGAAAGTGATAAAAAATAGGAGTCACGTCGCGGTGCACAACTGAAATGAACGTAAATGGATTTGTCTAAAACTTGGCCTCTGGCTAGGGGATCGTGTCCCTTCGTCGTGTTCTGAAGGTCCGGATGGTCACAGTCGAGCAGCAATGGTTGACATTCGAGGAAAGAGAACTAGCAGGCCAGTAAGCAAGCTGTATCAGCTAGAAGCAGCCCATCCATAGGGTCGAGACAGCTGAACACCGCAATCAGGAGCCAAACTACTTGAGCGTCATTCCGTTTACTCACCCAAGTGTCACGACCCGTGTGCTCCTCTCACCTGAGAGTGTGTGCGTGTGCGATGTCGGGACGGAATTACGGTCCGTGTACTTGGTGTCACGCTCCGTGTACAGGGCGCACAAGCCCTCCGTTTATGACCAACCTCGTTTCTGCACGGCAGTGACGGTACACCTGGTGTGGGCTGAGAACTGACAGAGGCTGGTCAGGACGTTCACTGGCCAGACCTGGACCACCACCGCAGACGACCCACGCCGTCTGGCTTGGCCCACCAGAGGAGATCGACGCCCAAGAGCCCCACTTCCCCGACGGCTGGCTCTTCAGCTGTAGCAGTGAGAGTCGCCCTGGTCCCATGAGTTTGCATTCTGCGCAGACTCGCCTGCACTTACGAGCGCGTGCAGGCACGAGATGGTCATTCTGTGACTAGGGTCGTCTTCTTGAGCTTCAAGACGTCGTGAGCTGCGGTTCATCGCGATCTGCAAGATGTCGCGAGCTGCGTCCCAAGCAGCAAAGCGTCGCGTGCAATTCAAGAGACAGTGATGGTACGCTTCCCTGTGGAGAGTCGGATACTAGTGATTGTGGTGCTCCAGCGGGAGCTGAAAACTGTGCATTGTGTGATGTCAGTTGCAAAAGCACGTTTAGTTTCTTGTAGACACTTACTTTCAAAATATTTTCGAGTGGGGGGGCTATGTTGGATTTGTTATTCACTGTGATTCGTGTCATTTAATTTTGTAGTTTCCACTGTCCGTTCGGTGGTCGCGGTGTCGCGCGGCGGTACAGTGTAGCAGTGTATACTAGTACTTGGACGAGACTAGCGCCGCGGTTCGAGGCTGCTCCGCGCGGCTGCCGGTGCGGGTGCCCGCGTACTCGAAACGTGTGTTGTCACGTGACTGCGCCGAGCCGAGGTCGGGGTCGCTCGCCAGCCAGTGAGTCAGTCGGTATCTGGCACTGGCAGTATTCTATGTACCGTGGCACTGGCTCGCTCCTGGTCTCCTTTGTCTCCTTTGCCTTGTTGCACCCTGAACAGGTATTCCGAACCTGTACAGGTATTCTCATCCCACCGATATGTTAACAATTTAGTGGCTCATGCGGTTATTTTCATGATTGTATGCAATTCGCAATCGATGTTGAAATGAATACTGAGCATATATAAACGGCCAATCAGCTCATTCGCACTGGTTTCAATTGGAGGCTGAATCTGAAAATCGAAACGAGAAAGGATATCGTAGCCAACACAGTTGTTTACAGTGCTGCCATATTTGGAGGATTTCCGCAAAGCTGAAGGATTTTGAACTCTATTTGCGGACAAATTTCGCTTTTGGAGGATTTTTGATTCTGGAGGAAAAGCTGGAGGATTTGTCGCCCGATTGTTATATTCAATTTCATGGAAAAATATAACACATTCAAGACTAAAAAGGCATTTTCCTGCCCAGCGTCACCCTACCCGTTAGCAGGCCCATGTCGTCCCCTATCTCCGCGTGTGTCCACTAACACGAATGACGTCACGCATGTGGGCGGAGCCTAACGCACGCGGCAGTCCAAGCCGCCATATTTGAATTTATATTTTAATAGAATCTTGCCGATAGTTTGGGTGAAGTCAATTTATATGGATAGCTTGGTGACAGTTTAGCTATACGAATAATAATTTATTATGGATGTGAGTATATTCAGCTTGGAATTGCAATTAAAGTTCCGCACCGCATAGATTCGAACTCGGGACCTTTGGAATACTGCGCGGGCACGCTAACCACTACACTACCGCGACCGCGCGGCGGCCGGCGGCAGGGAGGCTGCGGAGACATGGGGGGACATTTTACGCTTTTGTGAAAAAAGCAAAAGATTTAGCGAAAAATACGTAATAGATAACTTGCAGAAAATTGACTGCTCTTTCAGATAAGATACTTAGGTTTGATATATCTTGTGCAGACTTCATTCTACAGTGTTTCGAAAATCGCTCATTTACATGGGGATTGAACGGGGCTTCGAGACTTGACTCCAAATGACGTCACGAGCTGACGTCACGAAAAGGTAGAATCGCCGGACGACCCTACCTGGTATATAGGGCCTTGCCCGTTAGGATATATCACGTTCTTTATCACCGTGAGACTGCAGAATGTCTCAGTCTGTAGCTATATCTACGAAGGACGAGGGTACCAAACTACTGGCGGATCTAAGGGGGACATTTGGGGCTAATGCCCCCGGTACCCCTGCAGCGCCCGTAAACGACGAAAATTTTCGTTTTTTTAGATTAAACGAAAACTAAACAACTTTTACAAGAAAAAGTATCTTTTAAACGGACGCCATTTAATTGCGTCCCAGAAAAGCTATTTCTGGCACCTAAAAGCTGACTCGCCCCAAAATTGGTCCTCAGCACCTATTTGGTGGATACCAGCACCAATCATGGAAAATGACCTTAATTAGCTGTTTCTGGCACCAATTCATCGGTACGCCTTACTCTTTTTTCTGAATCTGGCACCTAAATGCTGAGCGTAGCACCAATCTAGTAGAAAAATGAACTACTGGCTGGTAGAATCAAGTTGTTCTGGTATAATGACCCCTGGAGTCTAGTCTAAAGGTTGCCAGTGCAGCTACACTCTAAGACAGCCCCGTAGTGATCTCAGCATTGTATATGACGTTTAAGTAAGGAAATAATATAAATTTGTTTGAAAAAACAATGTCATTTAAATATTTAAAAGTATTTATTTCTTAAAAGTAAAAATGTTTTATTTCGTGAATCAGCAAACAGCAAATACGGAGTTCAACTAGACGATCTGGCAACTTCAGGCTGTGTGGAAGCAATTAGGTGCCAGATTCAGATATTAGGGTCGAATAAGCATTTTGGGGCTGATCAGCAATTAGGTGCCAGAAACAGCTTTTTAGGGACCAGAAACAAATATTCCCCCTTTTAAACTGCACAGCAGTACTAAAGGATTCGAAATCCGATGAGTTTTTAGAAATTAGTGAAACTTGTTTTGGGGGTATAGCCCCCCGCAGCGCCGAAGACTGCCTTTCGATATCTACCAATAGGATTTGGAGGAATCTGGAGGATTTTTGTAACTGATCTGGAGGATTACAGCCTTCCCCATCTGGCAGCACTGGTTCTTTCTCGCTGCAATTTCATCTCACAATACAGTCCACCACCCTGAAATCGTAACAGGTATGCCAGGGGCCCTAGAAGACATCATCATTACGCGGGCATACGAGGGATGCCCTGGCCAGGGTATATTGAGTGAGCCCTGGCAACCAGCAACCGGTCCCTATCATCCTCGCGGACGGAGCCTGGACGTTGACACTGGAGGACATCTCCATTGCGCTTGGGGACGGGAGAGATGCACCGAACCTGAAAGAGGTCGTCCTGACATGGGCTGTATCGTTCCCTGTGTTTCACCAGCGTGTGGTTCACAAAACGAAGCACCTATTTGGTGTACTCAACAAGTACGGTCTGGGTGTGGGCGGTGGGTTTCGAGTGAGCTGTAGGGCTTCACGAAGGCCATGCGTTCCCTGCTGGACTGAGGCATGTCCTGCAAGTCTGGCACTGCTTGAGCTGAGAAGGCAGAGATCACTGGACACAGGAATACATTGACAGCACTTCTTTGGCCTACAAGTACGGCCTGGGTGTGGATGGTGGGTGTCGACTGAGTTGTAAGGTTACGAAAGCCATGCGTGCCGTGCTGGACTGAGGCATGTCCTGCCCAGGTATATTGAGTGAATCCTGCCAGCCTCACTGCTTGAGCTGAGATGGCAGAGATAACTAGACACAGAAATGCATTGAGAAGGACATGATAGCAGCGACATGCGTAAGCTGAAGAGATCGCTATACTATCGTGCTAATATGCTTTGCGCGTTGGTAGGCCATGCTAAAAGAGAAATTCTGATAAAGCTGTTTAAGTCCTACTGCGCGAACCTGTATGGGTGTGAGCTGTGGGATCCATGTAAAGAAAAAAATGTGTTTCGTGAACTGTGTGTGGCGTATCACTCATGTGTGAAGAAAATAGTCAAACTACCGAAATCATTCAGGAACCATCCTCTCTGTCTAGCTCTTCAAATTCTCCCCTGTCCTATGCTAGTAGCAAGCAGACAGCTTCTGTTCTATAAAATACTCCACAGTAGTGAAAATGTGTTGATAAAGAGCTTGCCTGACAGTGACATTGGACAAAATGGTATAGCAGCGAGCGTGCATCTTGCCATCCGACGTGAATATGATATCATGGCCTTAGACTTGTCTTCCTCCTCTCGCGCAGACATTTTGAATATTTTCTTAGGTAGTCTGAAAAGAATGGTCAATCAAAATCCGACATATCATGCTCATGTGAGAAGTGTCATTACAGACAATGTTTGAAGCTGAGACGAGCTTCCTCTTGATCGATGTGCGTGCTTGCACTGATTTTAACGTTCTGAATATGAATATCTTGATGTGTGTGTGTGTGTGTTTGTGTATGTATGGATGTAATGATTGTGTTAGCTGTCACTGGAACTTCCTGTATGCACCAATGATGGTGTGAAATAAAATGGCATTATTATTATTATTATTATTGACTTTATTTAAGCCTGTATTTACCTATGTATATGTGTATATATGTACAGGGTGGCGCCGGTTAATAACCACACATGGTGTGTCAAAAGCGGAAATAGCCGGTGCGCCGTCTGGGAACCCGGCAGCCCACCGTCATAGGGAAATTCATACTTTTTGTCGCTTTTTCGCTCCTTATAAATCACTTGATCTAATTAGAGGTTAACTAGGAACGAGGCGGATCACTTGGATGTATTCGGGACCCGAATACGTTGTTTTAGAGCCAATACCCAGGAAACTATCCGCCCAATGCGAGTTTTTAAGAGTCTACATGCCCAAATTAACGTTGAGCGCGGCCGTTTTCGGTCGGTTTTCCGCGACGTTTTGGCGAAATAGCCTTATTCATTCAGCCAGGGTGGACTAATTCGCTTAACTAGGAATAAGGCGTTGAAGAGAATTATTCGAGGAATAGAGCTGTGCGCGCTTCAGAACCCACCGTGGTCGATTAACTTCTGATTCGCGCAAAAGTAATTTCCATGATAAGTAGGTAGTTCGATTTTATGTTAACCTTTTCCTCCATAGTTATTGAAATTCTAATAATTAAATGTGGCTTGAATAAGAACTGTTGTTCGAAAATTTGCCAAATTGATACAGATTCCCTTCTTATTGCAATTTCAATAACTATCGACAGAAGGGTCCTGAGGAACACACAATCGGACATGAACGAAGGCCGCTTCGGCTACCTGAGGAAGTTGGCTGGCGGGATTCTCTGGGCGAGCGTTGGGCAATTCTTCGAAGGGGAAACGATCATCCGAGCGAAAAGTCTAGTGTGGATGGCTGGCTACATCCTCTGCAGCGCCTGGAGTTGACATTGGTTTGTTGCGTTTGGTATAATTCACTAACATATTTTCTCTAGATCTTGTTCCATAGTATTTTTTTTTGTAACAAAAAACCCTTGAAAAAAAAAGATCATTCGTCATGACAAAAACTATAGTGTTTTTTTATTCTCAAAAGGTGTTTGGCTCCAAGTATGTTTTTCAACTATAAAGCACGCGTTTTAGCCAGCGAAACGGGCTAAAACTGAGCCTGAGAAACTCGAACGTCGCCTTATTTTAACATGTGAATTTTTCCCGATAAATTCCATACGTGCGTTTTGGAACTAGACATGAAAACAGTGATGACGTCATGCTATGGAACTTGCATTGCAATGTAATGTATAGCTATCATGGAAAGAACCGCTTACTCGATTCGGGCCTCGGTAACAGTGAACAACGAAGTTTTCCCAAAATTCGTTGGCAATTAATGCTTTCGTACGGACATTGGGTGCCAGCTGCCACCAGTGACGTCATAGTATGCTCATTTTTAAAGGCACAATTTCTATGTATTTACCAAGCACAATTTGAAATCGATCATTTTTACGGTAAGAAATTCTTAGCCAGACGCTAAAGTTGCCAAAACTCACGTGAGAGCTTCGGTAATGCACTTGGAGCCAAACACTCAATACTCAATACTCAATATATATTTCGGGAGAGAAGGCGTAGTTGTCGCCTATTGATCCCGCTCAAAATACGTTACAATGTACATACAGTGCACAACATACATACAGTACGTTTTGCTCAAAACACGTTACAATGTACATACAGTGCACAACATACATACAGTACGTTTTGCTCATTCCTGGCATGTCTCATATCAATTTCAATCATTCCGATCATGTCTTGTTTTAAACTTTCGGCTATTCCAATGCTGATCTAGCCTTTTCTTAAACTCAGCCACAGAATCAGCACTTACTACTGTCGCGGAGGCGCGGATTATGTCGGCCGGTGGAATCGCCGACTTACTTGGTTCGGTGTGCCGATGCGTCCCCAAAGCCGGTCTCGAGCACTCTCTGTATTTGATAATTCACGCACGCTTTTATACAGGATCTTGCACGCACAGCGCGATCATATAAGGAGCGTCATGCGGCAAGCGCATAAGCTTATTCGAGGAACGACGCGGAAACCTCTGCAGAACCGGTCAGTCGTTGAATTAATAACCCGGATCTGCAGCGGGCCGCACGCACCTGAACAAGGCCATACGCGCTTGTAGCAATAGTCCTTTGAACAAAGCCTTGCGACATTACCTCCCCTCCCCCATGAGCCGACAATAGGAGGCGTCAGAACAACACACGACCGAGTGAAGAAGTAGACGTCCCGAGCTGGTGGGTGACTTGCTCGCAGCGCGGAGATGTGTAGGTCCTCCGGATCTGGATGTCCGAGGTCCCGGCCCATGACAGAGCCGCGCCGATGAGGTCACCGTCAGTGGACAGTGACAAGAGGCGCGGCCGGCTGGAGCGGGCGGTACTGTCGACTGCTGGCGGCCAGTGATTGTGGTGGCAACTGGCTGTAGTCGACAGCGACGGCCGTTGGTAGAGGGGACCTCTGGATGGTGCGCGAGCAGAAGTCGACGGGGACGTCTCGAGTCGATGCACTGGTACCGGACCATGGTTGTGTGGCGATTGTACTTGTAGGGCGATTTTGACCGCACTCGGGTAATGTGGTCCCGAGAATGCGATGCCGGATAATCGCCATGGAGTCAGGTACCAGTGGCGGTGTGGTTGACTCGGCGGGTACTCGACGTCCCGGCTGCCGGCCGGGCCCTTGGCCAGGCAGCGGAGACGTGAAGATCGGTCAGCCGTGTGTATTTGACAGTCCATTGTGGCCCATGAGGAGTGAGTCGGCATGCAGCAACAGGCGATGCGAGTATGATCGGCTGTCTGCAACATACAAAATCTTTCGTCAATGGCACATACGTACACGAGACAAACGAACAGACATATACAATTCTTAAAAACTATACATGATTTTTTTTATGGCGATCTGGCTGAAGTGGATGCAAGTAGGTATGCATATGAAACATGTGGGGCAACACATCAAGATAGTTGCCGCCAGACCGCCATGACATTAGCCGTAAGTACATGGTGATACAACCGAAAATGAAGGTCTTGTCGAGCAGCCGGAGAAATGATATAGCCAAGATGTATGTATAGGGGCTATCGACGGCATAGATTGATTACCATCGAAAAGATGAAGATAGCGGCGATAATAGCGAAGAACCAGTAGAGACCCTGCTGTAGTGTAGTTCCCAATGAAGAAGTGGTCGAAAGAAAAGAATCAAAGAGACCACTGGAGTGAATGACAGCTGTGGACTGGGCGACCGTCTCATTGCGCTGGGTAAGTGAAAGAGTAGGGGTATCTAAACAGAAAGAGACGGGTTCACAGCTTTTAATTTCGTTATAGTAAAGACACAGTCTTTCCTCGTGACAGGGGACCGACGTAACGAACTGAATTGTCACGAGGGAGCTGTCAGTGGATAAGGCCACTGCACGGGATGAAAGTGGGATATTATTGAAGGATACGGAAACCGTACCTGGAGAGCAGATGGATTTGGCTCGTATGATAATTTTGGCAGCCACTGGACATGAATGACACCCAGTGACTGAATCAATCGATTCAATACGAGGACAAATTTTGTAATGGGATATGGCAAGGGACATGTCATTGAAGCGTATGTGAATATTTACTGGGGCACTCCGAAGTAGTTTAGATTGCAAAACACCGTCCGAATTAATGTAAAGGTGGTGGTTATGAACGGCGCGAGGAAGGATATTAGGACGCTGATTCTGGATAACCGAAATGTAACTTTGAGGGATATGGCATCGAAGGGTTGTTTCGTAGTTAGTGCAGTCAACCATGAGGGGGCTAAAAATAAAATCGGTAGACAGCGGTTTGGGGGCCTGAATGTCACCCAATTGACCTGGGGTAGGCTGAGATGGAGAAGAAGCGGATTCCAGATGTGAGTCAGAAAAGTCATGGACGTTTTGGACGAGGTATGGGGATGGCAGGGATAGGGGCTGGTCATAGGTACCTAAGACATTCAGTTCAATGCCGGAATTTGTAATAACTTGATCGGATGTCGTGGTATTGACTAAACGATTGTCGATAGCTTCCGAAATTGTAATGATCGGTTGACAAGTATGCCCTGTAATCTTATCAACACGATAGGTGGCATTGTACTGTGGGAGTAGGTACCAGCGGAAATGAAGGCAGGGATCATAATGAATGACGCCACAAAATCTAGTTTTTGCTGGAATAGAAATGCATGACGTGATGCCGGGCCATGAAAGTGATTCTTTGGTGATTTCCGGAAAGTATTCTCGCCGAGGAACACATTTGGCTCCCCAGCTGCAATACTCAAAGTTAGGGCATATCAACTTGGAAGAAATTTCAACGGAAACCGGAAAAGTATAATATTGGTGAATTGTGGTCCATTGGCAAAAGACGTCTTCAAATTTAATCCGAATGTAATAAACATTGGCGCCACTGTCGTCCGAAAAGAACATGCAAGTCGTAGAACCTATGTTACTCAGACTAAGCTGTGCCTGTCCTGAGATAACACAGGATTGCTTACCTGTGGGCAGTGTTTGACACTGCGATATACGAGAAGATATTATTTTGAGTTCATTGCAGTCATCGTGAATAGAAGAAGCCAGAATGAGCGGTAAAAAACAAATAAGAATAACCACACTATACTTAAGCTGCATAGATTTAGGAGCGGGTGGTGTCTGTACCTGATTGGGAGAATCGGCAAATTTTGAGATTTTAGAGAAGGCTGTAGAAATCTGGCGGCGGGATGTATGGCCAGCTACAGCGCCCGTTCGCAGAGAAAGGCGGAAGCAAGAACGGACAAGACGGTAAATGCCAAAGATAATGTAGCAAATAGTACGAAGTATACTGAAAATAGCGTTACAGGCAGATCGAACGTAGATAATAACTAGACCAGAAACAACGATGATAAATCCATAAACTAAGTACTGAATGGTGTGGGGTAGGCATGAAAGATTCAACAACATTTCTTTGCAAAAAGTACAGGAGATTCTAGAGCATCGAGTAGAACTGGGGATCAAAACTGAGCCAGACAAAACGTTACCATCGGGAGAAACAAACGTAAACGATAACGTGCCTTCTGTGTAACGTAGTTCAGTTGGAAGAACAAATTGGCGATCGGTATCTGAAACAGTATGGATAATTTCGAGGCCATCTTTCCTGGCGATGAAAGTTCCTGAAGTATTGAAAGTAAAAACAGGATCATGAAAAATAATTTCGGCGAAGTCATTTTGAAAGTTGGCAGTGTCTACGCTTAGAAGTTTTCTAGCGGGTGCCAAGTTGATTGGGCTTTGGTAAAAACAAGCTTTGAATGACACTAGAAGAGGGTCTTCGAATCCAAAATCATGGGAAATTTGCAGATAAGAATGGAAACTAGCAAAGCGGGTAACACAAGAGCATGAAGACTGATTATCACAGGGAAGCTTATTACAAAATGCTTCGTCGCCGTGGCAGGGCTGCGTCTCAGGACAATTGCAGACCTCTGCCTGGCGTCGGCGGTCGTCGTCTAACCGTCTGGTACAATCATAGGCAGCATGGGTCCCATTGGTTTCGAAATGCGGTTGAGAGAGAAAATGTGTCGGGGCATACAGCGTGCCTTTATGTTGAGCGAAAGTTACCCAATTAACGACGGGGCAGTCGGAGCACATTAAACAAGTTTGGTGTTCTGGGCATTGTTCCACGGCACAAATGTTGTCGGGCAGTTCCAGCACGGGAGGGTCGAAATCTCCGATTGCGCACCAATCGGTGGTACGATGATAGTAACATATATGGTATAGGCCTAAAGAGAACGAGATATACTGAAGTACAATGAATAATTTTGGAAGTGGGTGCTGCATGATTGTACCACGGTTTTCTCCAAGCACCTGAAAAAGAACGGGTCTTTTAATGTTATCGGTTGAACGTACGGCGTACAAATCATTTCAAAAATTATTCAACAGATATATATGATATATCGTGAACATTGGCAATTGTAATCATTGTCGTCAGTGACGAATCATCATCTTATCCTACGGGGATATGTACAAGGGAACGCGTTCCTTAATCTAGCATGCCTTTTCATGTCCGCTCACTGGCGGAATCTATCTGGCGGCCGTATATGATGGCGCGGCCTCAGATTGTAGGCCGGCTCGTCCTGTCGGGGACCTGGGTCTACCGCAGGGGCCGCGGGAACTTGCCATAGTTCCTCTAATAGAGCTAAATTGTATTCAGGCACTTCTGGTGCCGCAAGATCTGCTTCTTCAGCAGAGCGGGGTCCTGCAGAAATCCCTGGCGTGACCGGCAGTGTAATGAGCGGGTGTGCATCAGTATTACTGCGCTGAGTGGCCTGGCCTACGGAACCACCGTCAGGGTCGCAACTGCGAGAAGGATCTTCTGAGGCTTTGAGCTGTGTGTGCTCAGTAAAACGCCTCAGCCTGTCGACGTGGACGAGCTGCACGTCGTCAGGGTTTGAGGTGTGCTGTATACGAGCATTCACGGGGCTCGTCATGTGCAGCACACGGTATGGGCCGCGGTTGACTTTTTGGAATTTGCGAGTCAAACCGGGCTTGAACTGAGGATTGTGAAGGAACACAAGGGAGTTGGGAGGAAAGGATGGGGTTTGGTCTTGTGTCGCGTGAGACTGTTCTTGTGCCAAAATAGCGGATTCGTTGTTTGCACGCACGACGGAGTGAAGAGAATCCAAATGTTTGTGAAGGACGTCGCGGTAAGAATCGATGGATGAGAACGGATCGAATGGAACCTGTGCGTCTACATCTAAAGGGAGGATCGGATCTCGGCCTGTGAAGATTTGGGCTGGAGTGTCTCCAGTCGAACGATTTACGGAAGAACGAATCGCAAACAGAGCGAGAGGCAGTACTTCGTCCCAATTTCTTTGCGAAGAATCGACAAACTGGGACAAAATATTGCCAATTGTGGAATGGAGTCTTTCGACACGACCGTTTGCTTGCGGGTGACGTGGAGAGGACAAGATGCGTTTGATGCCTAATAATTTGCAGATAGCTTGCATGAGTTTGGACGTAAAATTTGACCCACGATCACTAAGCAAAATTTTACTAATGCCATGACGAGAAATGATCTGTTCTACAAATGCTTTGGCTACCGCTTCTGTGGTAGTTTCTGATAAGGGAACAGCTTCGGGATACCGACTAAAATGATCAATCCAACTAAGATAGTGAGTGTTGCCACGATAACTTTCTTTCAGAGGTCCGACGATATCAAAAGATGCGATGTGCATGGGGTATTCTGGAACAAGAGTTCGCTGCAAAGGAGCACGTTTGATGTGTTTGTGGGCGTGTCTTTCCATACAGAGACGGCAGGACTCTACATACTTTTTCACGTCGGTGTACATACCCTTCCAAAAGAATGACAACCGAATCTTTTGTAATGTCTTTTCGAACTTCAAATGACCAGACCAAATCGTGTCATGATATTTTTGAACGATACTTAACTGCATCGGCTTTGGAACAACCATTTGATCGAGAAAGGGACGAGTTTTATTCTTTTGTGGGGAAACATGATATAGCAAACCATCGGAACTGAGGAAGTAAGCAGACAACTCTTCATGTAACTGTAAATCGTTGCGAACGTTTGTTTTTCCTGATAATTGATCTATGATGGGCACAAGAGCTGGATCTTTTCGTTGTTCGGTCTTAATTTTCTCACGGGTCCATCCTTCGTTTTCGAAGGTAGTGCTAGACACATAACCAAGAAAATCTGTTTTAGACTGTGAATCTACTCTGGTACGAGAGAGAACATCGGCTTTCACGTTTTGTCGACCTGGCAAATAATGAATTTCAAAGTCGAAAACACTAAGCTTCTGAGACCATCTAGTCAAACGACCACCTGGATTTGTACCTTTGAATATACCACGCAATGGTAGGTGATCTGTGAAGACATGTGTAAAATGACCAAGGAGATAACAACGCAAGTTCTCAAATGCCCAATAAATAGCGAGACACTCTTTTTCTGTAGTAGAATAATTTCGCTCAGCTTTGTTGAGCTGACGACTGATAAACGCGACGGGATGAAGATCGTTTCCATGTTTCTGTTCTAAAACAGCGGATATTGCAAAATCACTTGCGTCAGTAGACATATAGAAATCTTTCGTGAAGTCGGGAAATCGCAAAACCGGAAAATGTAGCAGTGCGCGTTTGATAGCTTGAAAATTTTCCTCACACTTCTCGGACCAATCGAATGAAACGTTCTTGCGAGTGAGATTGATCAGAGGAGCAGCCAACTCAGACATATTGGGGATATGTCTCCGATAATAGTTTGTAAACCCTAAGAAAGATCGCACTTCTTTGACTGAGGTCGGGGTAGGGAAGTCCTGAACTGCTTGAATCTTGGAAGGATCAGGTCGAATGCCATGCTCATCAACAATATGACCCAAATACCGAATTTGTCGGTGCATAAAAGAACACTTGGATGGCTTGAGAACGAATTGGTTTTTTTCAAGACGAACAAGAACTCTTTCTAATTTCTCTAAATGTTCCGAATAATCTCTACTAGCGATAAGAATGTCGTCTACGTACAAGAATGCATCAATACCTTGAAGACCTGAAAGAGCTATCTGTAAGGCTCGGTTTAATCCACTGCCAGAGCTTTTGAGACCAAAAGGACAAGCTTTCCATTGAAAATGTTCATTGTTTGCAGTAAATGCGGTATACGGCCTAGAAGAAAGTGCGAGTGGAACTTGGTGAAATGAACTGAGAAGATCTAATGTCGAAAAAACTGAGCATCCTGACAACTGGTCAATGGCATCGGCAGCGAAAGAAGAGGGATATCTATCATCTTTGATTTTCTGATTGAGGAGACGTAAATCGGAAACTAATCTATATCCACCTGATGACTTTTTCACCAAAATAATCGGGGCGTTGTATGGAGAAACAGCGGGCTCAATTATACCACTTGCAAGCAACTTATCCACTTCTGATTTGACTATGTCACGGTGAGCGAAAGGTAGTCGATAAGGATGTTTAAATGCAGGAGTCGTATCCGAAAGTTCAATGTGATGCTCATATACGTTAGTAAATTTAATATCTTTTAAATCATTGCCGAAAGCAGAGACGTGTTTCACCAGCATATCGCGTAACTGAGATTGATAGGGCTCTGGGATGTGGTCTATCTTGAAGTCTTTTATGGTAACTTGATTTTCAGAGGAAGTCGCTGCAGAGTGTGCGACATGGTCAAGGTCGGACTGCACGGAGCCGGGCTCATCAGATGGTGCAGCTGCAGCGGGACTGAATTGCGCAAGACGGACGTTTTTGCGGAGCAGAATCGGTGCATCAGTCACATTGGCAACGCGAATAGACACTTGTGGACGATTGACAAATGCAATAGCACGAGCTACCTGGATTCCAGCCAAAGATTGTTCAACGTGACCCTGAATGAAATACGGAGTTTCACCTGGGGTGAAGTAGCGAGGGAGCTTCATCCGAACGAACATTTCTGAGAATGCTGGAATTTCAACTGACTGTGACACGAAAAGAGGAAACGTTGTCTCATCATCTATGGTAAATGCATTGCTTTCGTCCGTAGCGAACAAGGGATTGTCAGAATCAATCGGGCTAGGGCTATCGGTTGTGCCTAGCAAGAACTTCACTCGTTTCCTACGTTTTGGACTCAGGCGGTTTGTTGACTTGGACCGGATGGATGACGTTGCACAGGGTTGAAGAAATGTAATTGCCATTGTCGCAGGACTGTACATCAACTGATGCTGAATGATGAAGTCGATACCAAGAATGATGTCACATCCAAATGAAAGAGATTTCTCTGTGACGTAGAATTTATGTTTGATAGTACGGTCAAGAATCTGGATATCTATGTCAATTTCACCAACAATGCGAATCGCAGAACCGGTTACACCGAGAACTGACACAGATGGAGTTTTGAGAGAACCTGTAATATCGCATGATAATAGAAAATCACGAGTGACGAGGCAAACACTGGAACCTGTGTCGTATAAAGCAGTACCCTTTCGCTTAGAGATGGAGACATCCTGAAGAATGGGTGGAAGAGAACGATGTTCAGCACTAGCAGTGTTGGATGCAATGCTCGCAAACGCAGGTCCATCGTCTAGCGTTGCGAGCGGCGAGCGTTTGGGGAACGCGACTGACGGGACCGGTCCGAACGGGACCTGTCAGGTGAGCACGATGGCGACCTTGAGTACGAACGTCCGCGCCGACCTCGGGAGGACGGACGTGACGAGCTGCGATGGTAGTGGCGGTCACGAGATGAGTCGCGATAGTGGCGGTAGGGCGAGCGTGCACGGTAATCGCAACAGGAATGGCGACACTGATCGGGCGAATATGCACGGCGGGGCTGGGAGGAAGATGACTGGTATCGGCGGTATGATGATTGGTGGTAGTTGGTGGTGGGTGGTGTGGAGAAACCACGGCCACGGCCACGCTGTGGATAACCACCTCTGGGTCGGCGTTGTGAAGAGCGACCACGGCCACGGGTGGCCTGCTGACACGTGGCAAGCTCGAGGCTGGCCACACGGCGCTGGAGATCGTCCATTGCGCCACTAGACTGTGCCTGGGTTGAAGATGCGGCGAGGGTGGAAGTAGCATCGGGCAGCAAAGAGCTGTTAAGTTCATGTGTCCGAGCTAGAGTCACCGCGGAATCGAAATCGGCAGGGTTCTGTGGAAGCACGTACTGACGGATGGAAGGCTTTAACCCTTTCACAAAGGTGGCGGCCACGGTACGGTTTTTGAGTTGTTGGGTATCTGGGGTAGCGTCCCACTCTGTCAATGACTTTGCTTTAGTTCTGAGGCGGCAGGCGAATGCGTCTACAGATTCGGAGGGATGTTGTATACACGTCATAAGATCTTGCAGACGGGAGGAGATAGGTCGATCCGTATGAAGAGCGTTCGTTAAAAGAGTTTCAAAGTCATTCAACGTTTCTGCATTGGACAGAGCCACACGAGTGCGGACAATGTCAGCGACATGACCTTGCATTTTAGATTTGGCAACTTTGATAGAGACCACGTCAGGCCAATTTCCTAGGGATGCGGCTTCTCTGACGTCCCGGAAAAAAATCTTGAATGGGGAACGAACCGTCGAAGTTGGGGATAAAAGTACCGAATTGATGAATGTTGAGGGTGTTAGGGAGAGGCTGAATATGGTCGTCTGGCATGGTTAGTATCTAAAATGCACCGGGAAAAAAATTGGGACCAGAAAAATACACCCTATATAATCCTAAACGGGCATGTACGTCACACATAGGGGACACGCAGGGGGACACACAGTAGGGCACATAATCCTACCGCTGCCACCATTATGTCGGCCGGTGGAATCGCCGACTTACTTGGTTCGGTGTGCCGATGCGTCCCCAAAGCCGGTCTCGAGCACTCTCTGTATTTGATAATTCACGCACGCTTTTATACAGGATCTTGCACGCACAGCGCGATCATATAAGGAGCGTCATGCGGCAAGCGCATAAGCTTATTCGAGGAACGACGCGGAAACCTCTGCAGAACCGGTCAGTCGTTGAATTAATAACCCGGATCTGCAGCGGGCCGCACGCACCTGAACAAGGCCATACGCGCTTGTAGCAATAGTCCTTTGAACAAAGCCTTGCGACACTACTGCTTCTGGTAGATTGTTCCATTCATTTATTACTCTGACTGCAAAACTATTCTGTCTGCACGCAGTGGTGGTATATGGCTTCCTCAGCTTAAGATGGTGACCCCGATTACCTGGTCTTTCTTCCGCTCTTGTAAACAGACAATCTTCTAGTATTGGGATCCTTCCAGTGATGATCTGAAACACCATAATCATGTCTCCACGCTTTCTTCTGTGGAACATTGATGCTATATTGAGCTGTTGCAGACGTTCTTCATATGGTAGGCCCCTCAATGCTGGATCCAGCTTAGTAGCCCGACGTAGTACCCGCTCGATTTGGTCTTGATCCATGCAATATATTGGTCCCCACACACAATTTCCGTACTCAAGAATGGGACGCACCATCTAATTGAATAAAAGTGGAATGGTCTTCTTGTTTAAATTTACAAAAGATCTCTTTATCATTCCCAGCATCCTGAAACCCTTTGCCACAGCTTGTGATGCATGCACATGAAATTTCATCTTCTTGTCAACCATTATCCCCAAATCTTTCTCAGAATCAACATTCCTCATATATGCACCATTAATCTGGTATTCTCTTCCTGCATTCCTTATTCCTAGGTGCATCATTTTGCATTTATCATCATTGAACGGTAGTTGCCATTGTTGAGACCAAATATATAAACTGTTGATATCATCCTGTAATTCTTGTGCATCAGCACCATTGTCCACAGTGCGATAAAGTTTGGTATCATCAGCGAATATTTGGGCCTTTGAGCACACTGCCTCCGGAAGATCATTTATATATACTAAAAACAAAAGAGGACCAAGAACGCTCCCCTGAGGCACTCCACTTGTAACCTCACTCCAGGCAGATGACTCACCCATTACTGTAACTCTTTGCCACCTATCAATCAAGAAATGCTTGATCCAACTCAGAAGCTTGCCACGGATACCATACGCAGCCAGCTTTAAAAGCAGCCGTCTGTGCGGGACAGAGTCAAACGCTTTTGCAAAATCAAAATATACAACATCTAGTGACTTCCCTTTATCCATCATCTCCGTCCATTCATCAATGACCTTGAGGAGCTGTGTAGAGCACGACCGTCCTGGGGTGAATCTGTGTTGATGATCACTGAGAAGCTTGTTGCTTAACAAGTGTTGCATGATAGCATCTCTAACCATTGACTCCATAACTTTGCAGGCAATGCACGTCAGACTGACTGGGCGATAATTTGCTGCATCGTTGCGACTACCTTTCTTAAAGATAGCCGAAATGTTCGCTCTTTTCCAGTCACTGGGCAACACGCCCATATCCAAAGATTGCCTGAACAAAGCTGCAAGTGGCTCACTGAGCTGCCCGGCACATTCTGACAATAACCTTGGATGTATACCGTCTGGGCCAGGAGATTTAAATACATTCAATCCCTTTAATCTTATGTAAACATCAAATGTCCCAACTTCAATGTCTTCTATAGCTTGTTCAAATTGACGATCAGCCAATGTGGGCATCCCCATCAGATTCTCTTTGGTAAAACTGAATCAAACTGCATTCTCAGTTGTTCAGCCTTCTCTAGATTAGTGGTTGCCATTGTACCATCGAGATGCTTGAGATCCTCTACACATGATTTCGTTTTTAACCTTGAGTTTATGTAGTTCCACATCTTCTTTGGCTTTTCTTTAAACTCCTCAGCAAGCTTTGTTTCATGTTTTCTCCTGACGTTTCTCGTTCTTCTCCTTAAGTTATTTCTGAGTATAGAATATCGCATGTAAGTATTTCTATCCCTGCATCTTAAATACAGGGTGCGTCAGCCAAATCCGGAAAAACGAGACCGTATTTTCTAACTTCTGCCAGTGCCAAAATAGACAAGACCTCTGCTTTTTAAGATATATTCCCGCTTTCCTGCTTCCTTCTGGCAGGGCTGCGGAGTCGATGGATTTACGGCGACTCCGACTCCGGCTTTCAAAAACCAACACCGACTCCGACTCCGACTCCGGGCAGAAATGTCGACTCCGATCGACTCCAACTCCCGACTCCGACTCCGCACACCTGGCAGGGCTGCGGAGTCGACAGATTTTCGGTGACTCCGACTCCGACTCCGGATGGGGTTTCCAATATCGACTCCGACTCCGACTCCGACTCCGGTCACAACTGTCGACTCCGACCGACTCCGACTCCGACTCCGACTCCGCAGCCCTGCCTTCTGGCCACATCTACTCGATGAAACCACCACCGACTTCGATCACCTTCTCCAGCCGACTGCGGAAGCGGCTGCAGGCACGGATGACGACCTCCTTCTCCATGCTGCCCATTGCCTCACGGATGGCTGTTTTCAGGGCTTCCTTTGAGTTGTGAGGTTTCTTGTTAGACTGCCTCTCAACTTCGCCCCAGACGTAATAATCCAAGGGATTAAGGTCCGGGGAGTTGGGAGGCCAAAACTCCTTCGTCCACACCATGTCGAGGTTGTCCTCGCACCACTCCTGAGTCTTCTTGGAGGCATGGGCGGGTGCTGAGTCCTGTTGGAAGACGTATGAAGCACCTGCAGTCACCTCTTCCACCCAGGGCTTTACTACCTCCTCCAGCGCCTTGATGTACACCTCCGTGTTCACCTTCTCTTTGTCGCCAAAAAAGTGGGGAGGCATGACGTCACCGTTGCTTGTGACGACCCCCAGAACCATCACTGATGCTGGGAATTTCGTCTTCATGGTGACGGGAACTTCATCCGGGAACTGACAGAGGCATCTCGTGTTTCGTCTGTTGGTCTTGCGGTCCACCGTGAAGATCTTTTCATCGCTGAAGATCTTGATTCGGCCCGTGGCCTCACGCTTCAGCAAACTCAGCAGCTTCGTCCCAGTTGCCACTCGCTTAGCCTTCATTGTCTGTGTCAGAAGCTGCCGGATTCTGATGGTATACGACTTGTATCGCAGGTCTTGATGGACAGCTCGCCTGACTGTGCACTCCGACACGCCGAGACGTAAAGCCAGTTGTCTCATTGATTGCATGGGATCTTCCTCAATGAGCTCCTGCAGTTGCTGCAAGAAATCCGGCATCCGCTTCTTATTGGGGGCCTCCGAACGCTTCTTCCGTGCAGGTGAAGCGGTTTTGTCTTCGTCGGGGCCGTCTTGAGAGGCCAGGTCATCATGATATCTCTTTGCGATATCGTACACGGTGCTTTTTGGCACCTTGAGGAACTCTACGATTTGCATCCGTGTCTTTCCGGCGCGAAGGGCTTCCTGGACTGCTGCTCTTCTCTTGTATTCAGAGCTTCTCCGTGGCATTTTTGGCTTAAAATCAAGTTCAGTGCAAAGATAAAGACACTATTATCACTTGCCTGTAGCGATTTGGCTCAAAAACCTGTGGGATGGGAATGGGGGTTAGACAAACTTTTTCCGGATTTGGCTGACGCACCCTGTATGTTGTGTAAGCTTTATTCTTTTTCTTGCGCAGTTGCTTGGTTTCTCTATCCATGAGCAAATGTTTTTGTTTTCCACATTGTCTTGTGGGAATGAAATCACTTGCTGCTCTCATTACTTCTGTTTTTATTCCTTCCCAGCACTGGTCTACTTCCTCTGAATGTAGAATTCCATCCCAATCTACCTGTTCCAGCATGTATCTCATTCCCTGGAAATCTCCTCTGTTCAAATCCAGACGCCTCTGCAGCCGAGAGTGCTGAACAGTCCTAACATGCACGTTGAAGACAAGGCAGGAGTGATCGCTGTAGCCCAGTGGTGCAAGATAATTCAGATTTTGTACCATAGCTTCTTCGTTTGAGAAAATCAAATCTAGAATGCTAGGTGTATCACCGAGTCGGAAGCGTGTGGATTTCAGTACATGCTGATACAGAAGACAATCTAGCGTGCAGGAGAGAAAACGTTGCCCAATATGATGAGGCCCAAAATTACAAATATTATTCTCCCAATCGATATCTTTTATGTTAAAATCTCCTGCAATGATAAGGTGGGATACATTTCTGGTAGCTATATCATTAAACAAAGCACACAGTTCGACACATGAGTTCTCATCTGATATACCTTGTCTGTTTCTGTAAGCCAATACCAACAATAGCTTGTCTGTCCCGGCAAGGGCCACTTCGATGGCAATGAATTCATTGAATGCACTTCCAATGTGCACTGGTGAGATGTTCAAACTGTCGTCCACATAAATCGCCAAACCCCTCTTGCCAGAAGTTCCCAAATTAGTATCTTCTGGGTCGAAATTAGTAGCATTACGGTACCCGGGTATAGCCAGACACTGGGGTGTGATAGGGAGCTTTTGTGCCTTTGGTATAACTTCACTAACCAGTAAAATATTAGGTCGTTCATCTTCTGCATACGAAATCAGTTCATCCCGCTTTTGAAAAAAAAACACCTTTTGAAAAAAAAAAACTATAGGTTACCTGATTGGTTTCCCTATCGTCCGTCCAAAGCTGTCAGGAGTCGGCAGCCGCTTGCTTCGCGTGGCAGCCGAGCGACAGAATCACGGCATATGGAGAACTCAGAATGATCAAATCCGCGTGCTCCGTCCCGCGGCCCTCCGTGCGTGGGGCGGCACTCTACCACGCCGCGATCCAGATAGACAACGGCCGAGCCAGACAGCCGCCGTACCATTACCCTGCTGAACTATTTTTTCCAGGGGTAGCCAGTAACAGTTGGTAGCATTAGGCCAAATGGGCGCTCAAAAACTACTACCCCATAGGGTTTCCATGTTAAATCGACCTTTTTCAAGCGAGCCTCACACGTAAGCTAAAAGATAAAGTGCCAATATTATTGTGGGGAAAGGTAGCCTCAAGCTTCCTCTACAACCTTTCTTTCTAGCGTTTTTCGATGCGGAGGCCATAACAGGTCCAAAACGCATTGGGCGCTGCCCGAGGTACCAAAAGCCCCTCCATGAGAGCACAAGTTCCTGCGCATGCGCACATTGCCTCAACCCTGTACTGACGTACATTAGTGATACTGCTCACGGACTCGGTCAGCCAATCAGCGTCCCCGATTATATTAATAGATGTCGCTAGCATTACGTAAATCCTGCTTGCGAACACAATTTAAGAATGAAACAGCTGCGCCATCTCCGCCTTCCATTGATTCCTTCCATCTTAGTATCAACTATACGCTTTTCAACTAACTTTAGACTAAGTTTTAAACTATGGTTAGTAGGTTATTTCTGGTACATATAGTTAAAAAATAACTGCTTTATGAATTTGGCTTTACTCGTCAGAATAGAATACTCTATTTTTTCCATATTCAAAAAATATATCACCTACCATGTACCTCATCCAGGTAAAATGGGCGCTTTCCGCGTCGTTGGTGTACCCGTTGTTCTATATACCCTGATTTTTTCTACATTGTGTTGGAAATTAGGAAGACAGAGAAGGCTACCGCGACTCTCCCCGAATAGCACCACACGATGCTGGCGTCACCTATACTGCCTTGTAGTTACGCTTTCTCCCGAATGATCAGTCACGGACGAAAGTTCCTGTCGCAAGTGGTCGTCACTAATGCACGACAGCAAATATACATCAACCACATCAACATTCGAGCACGTCAGCTGCCGTGCTCGAGCAGCTGCCAGAGCGGACGGGGACGTACCTACACCCACAGGGTGACGCCATCGCGCGTTCTAGACGAGCTCAGAGCTGGCAGACAGGTTTCGCTTGTTGGGGGACGACAGCAAGGCTTGGCGACGTCTACAAGACTGCTGACCTGCTACGTCCCACCGCGAGCTTCGTGCAGGGACACGCAACGGTTCGTGTCAATGCTGAGGAATGCTTTGTTTCCAAACAACTGTTGGAAATTTGCCAATGTTTGGTGCGAAATAGATATGAAGGAACGAATATGTCAAAACAACTAAGTAAAATATTACATAAAATCGAATAAAACACCTACGATTTTTAATTTGTTACCGTTCTTTCCAAGGGGCTTCCATTTTTCCATTGTAAAATGTAAAAGTAAGAAGTCCCTGACCAAACAGATTTACCTATTCATGCCGACTGCCAGAGGCTAATTTGGCCATTCAATGACTTATTTTTTTTTTTGTTCCTAGCTGCAGCATAGATGGCCGATGGATCGTCTTCTTATATTTTCCATAAAAAGCACGAAACAGAAATGAGTTAAAAACAGTAAGAAACGAATTGTTTTCACCTTCGTAAATTAGAATTGGCACAATGTGACAAGGCTCAAAATTTCATGAAGAAGTTATTCAGATGAGCTAGTGCATTTTCATAGTTTACTTGTTTCCATCATACTGTGAAAACGACGCATTTCTTTCCATTCTGAATATTGCTAATGAATGATCACGGAGATCACAATGAGCTGCGGAGAGAAATTCCATGGTACCAACACGAAAGGTCTGGTACGAACTACGAACTAAGTATATTGTTGGGTGCGGGTGCCAGGAGGATAGACGGGTGTTGTAGGGATACATGGCTCTCAAAGACGATGGATCCGAAAATACGAGATTGAGCGAATGGGCCACAAGATCAAAACCAGTGCAGAAGGAACAGGAAGCCATGCTTTCCCTCAGAGGATTTTCGAAGAGAAACGGAGCGCTGCCCACTGCCCTACACGACTGCTACGACTTCACGAGGCCATGTATGTCCATCTGTGCCTCAGATAGCCCATTTTTCCTCGCCATCAACTATAAAAGATAACAGGACAGCAAGGTTCCCGTCTCCCGAACGCTCCATTTCAAAAACGAATCACGGACTGTCGTCCGATGCGGAAGCCCCGAAGATTGCAAAACCAACTAACCAACCAATACAGGCTAACTTCCTAAGACGGGATGCGAAGCGGCAAATATCTCAGGATGTTTCATGAAATACTCGATGCGTGAAACAATCGTTGAAGTGCCTGCTGGATGCCCCACAGCTAATAAGGACACAAGGGTATCATGCGGCTAGTCTGCGTGGCCACGCCAAGGGATGCCAAAATGCCAAATGATGAAAAAGAACGGCCTCTAGTAACTTTTTAACTCGGCTTGTTGCCTCCTAAAAACCTGCAGGACCCTCGGCCTTGGAAATTTATTTTCACCGGCCTCGTTCAGTATTTTAATTATATGAACGAAAACAGCGCAGCATAGGTATAGTCTAGCAAACGCAAGAAACGACGATTAAAACGCAATAAGTTGTTGATGAACGTGCACCTGTAATTGTACCTATGCAGCACTTTCTTCGCGCCGGTAAAATTTCTCTCAAAACCAGAAAGCACGAACAGTCTGCAATTATTAATACCTACATGAGTTTTCAGTTTAGTGCTTCAAGGTAGGTTCTTTAGCCCTGAACTCTATACATGGGCGTAGGAACCTCACGAAAAGTGGGGGATGGGGGAGGGCAGCGATTTTTTATGTTACGTTGTGGGAGCCCCAATACCCCATGAAGAAATTCTTTGCAGTTTTGTGCTCATCTCATGTTGCTGAACCATTTCCTGCTGAATTTTGTATCTTAACCAAAAATAAAGATTTTACTTTATGGCTGAATAGTGTGGGGGCTTGATCTCCCCCCCCCCCCCTGTTCCTACGCCAATGACTATACGTTGCCTGGCTAAATTAATTAAAAAGAAAATCATAGGTTAGTTGAAAACACGCATCAAGGTAGACGTTAGATAAAAAAGTTAAAACTGATGAGCTCATTATTTACTATGCGAAGCCGTTTCATTTGTGCAGCACTTTGTCCGCGTTCTCCCTGCGTACTTAGACAAAGGAGTTGGGCAGCTGTCCAAAAGTTTCTGACGTGCCTGGTGAGAACGGGCCGGGGTCAAAGTTGTGTAATGGCTACAGCCCCGGCGCCCGGCGGCTCAGAGGATTTGCCAGCCGGCCGTAAAACGGCTTTGGCCCGTCAGAAAAGGCGAAGATGATAACACATTTCGGACATTTGGATGGCACCAAAAATAAACACCTACATTTAGCTCATACCACCCACGACATTTCTGAGGTGACCCATCCATTGTTGGTAAAGGTGGAGACTGAAGACTGAAGACATCATCGAAAGTATTACCGAAACATCTTTACCGTCCATGAAGGTGTTTCTTTGAATGTATCATTGTAGGATATTTGTTTTCACAATAATTTGCGGTCTTTATTCCCAAAACCAACACTCATGTCTCATACCTCATTTCCTATCTTCTTATCCGTCTCCTCGTCTTTGCTCGTCTCAATTTCGTCTCAATTTTCCGATCACATCTGAGGCCTGTTTCACTAACAAATAAAGTTTGTAATTACAAAGAAAAAACTTGAGTTTAAAAGAAATAATTACCAACATTTTAGTATTTCACGAAACCTCTGAGCATTAATTTTGAGTTTTCAATTTACCAACTTTTTTACAAGAAAAAAGTTTGTAAGAAACATCGGAATCGCAAACTTTCTGTTTCACGAAGACCAAAAACTTGAAAGAAAACGTTGTACTTACAAACCCGAAATTCCAGTGGCCCTGACGTTTGGAATTTTGTTACTTTTTGTGCAATAATGCAAAGCAATAAATTATTTAAAACAAATATGATATGCCGAGTCAGTATATGCTCTTTTTTACTTAACACAATCCCTATGAACCAGCTACGAGCAATATTTAAGCATAAGTCATGTTTTGTCATTCGCGCGCCATAGTTGCATTCAATAGTCTTCTGCTGTCAAATGTTTTGCGTGTTATTTTCTTTCAATAAAATAGATATTGTTAACTATCATTTAAATCATTTTGCAACATTAATTTAGTTATGCATTTTTTGACATGAATTATAGACATAATTTGATAAAAAGAAGCAATATCTGTAACATGTTATAGTTCTTGATTAAAAAGAATTTACTGTTTACAAGTTGATTTGCCACTCTTTTTATCGCTGGTGGTGAAGTTTAGTGAAATCCGATTTTACATAGTTTGCAAAAATACTTTGAATTGTAAAGTTCAAACACTTGCAATTGCAAGTTTTTAGTGAAACAGGCCTCTGACCTTACGTCTACTCGGAGACACGTGCATGGGTGCATTCGTATTTCCTCCGTCTCGACTGTCGTCTCTTCATCTGCTCTGTTCATCCCCCCATTTCATCCTCCACCCGTCTCTGCCTCGTCTGCCGTCTTCCTGTCCTCCCTGCACATATCTTCCCATTTCCTCCGCCCGTCTCCTCTCTGGTCCCTTATCTCTCGTCTGCCGTTTCCCGTCTGACGTCTGCTCCGTCCGGCGCTGCTGACCGCTCCCCGGCCGATTTCCTGAGCTTCGATCTGCGCCCGGTCAATATCAGTGTGAGCGTCGCTCTCAATGGCAGCGCCTCCCCCGCGCGGACCGAGATGATGCATGGGGTCTGATTGGACCGCCCCGGCCCGGCCCGGCTGCACGTCGCTGCTCCCCGGTCCGGCTACGCATCACTGATCTCCGGGCCCGGACAACTGGTGTCGGCTGCTACCCCGGTCAGGCTGCACGTCGGGTCCCGCAATCATCTGAGCACTGGGTTTGTTGTAGTAACGGAGTCGTCTGTGTATTGGGTCGGCTGGGAGATCGGGATATCAGGTCGGCAGTGTGAGGTACGGATAATTTCAAAAAATGGTCGCTTAGCGAGTAACGACATAGCCATCAACACGAATCAAACCCCAACAAAGAACAAGAAGAGAATTCCGAAAGAGAAAAAAAGGTGCAACAGTGGAACGCTTTAAAAAAGAACTCGCATCTGGACATAAAGTAACAATTTTTTGATCATCTGTAAGCAGGCCGACGCTTAGGAACACCCTTCGAGCTACCGGTGGACATTTCCCTTCAGACGATCCCGCGACCGACCATCGTCGCCGTGACCTGCGCTCGGGACACCCATTCTGCCGCCCGCCGGACGGCGCACCCATTCCATGCGCTACATTGGCTCCATCAGGGCCCATTATGAATTCCGGCCCGGCCGACTCGGCCTGTATTCGAATGCAGATTTATGTCGAGGCGGCCGGCCGCGCCCATCGCCGAGCCGATGAGCCGTAAGGGCGCGGGGGAAAGCTGCCCGTCGGAACGGACTGCTCCGCTGTCGAAGGGGTATCGAACCCTGCCAAACAGTTGGATAGACGAGATGAACTAATAGTCGACTGATACTGGGCAGTGCGTAATATGCATTGAACACGTCATTTATGCAACGCTTGCAGAGTATCTAAATAACGCGAAGCACCGTGATGTATAGAAAAAAAACAAGCACCAGTGAAACGTTTTAAAGGGAAAACAGTAGCATAATAATTGTTTCAGTTGGTGCTAAGATAAGATTCAGCACTTACAAAGCCATGTCAGAACGCGTTGTCTATGCAAACCGAACAACTGATTGGAACCTAATTGCTCTATGCCTTGATAGACCATTCCGTGACGATGATATTAGAAATCTAACAAGATAGCTTGAAAATTATTCATTTTGGGGTCGTGTCGTCGACCTGTTGCCAGGACTCCATTGATCAGCATGAAATATCGACACCTTTTTTTAAACCCAACATCTGTTCTCCGGTGAATTTCCGGGAAGCACGAAAGATCTCTTTTTAGAAGTGTCCAATCGTCCGATCCTGATCAAATTTGTGTGTTCGTAAGCTTGCTCTGGCATTGCTTGATCTGCCAAGACAGACAAACTTGAGAAAAATCGAGTGACTGTACATTTTTTGAAGGTTTATAAACAACTTGTCTGAACTTCACGGGAGAACAAATGTGGGGTTTAAAAAAAAGGTGTCGATATGTCTTCAGCAGTCTTGTTAGCAAATATTTCGATCGTTCGAAAACTTCTCTTGTGCTGTGTGCAGCCTTCCACCTACCTGGGCTCCGCATAGAGATACAGAAGGGTCGATGCCCGCAAAAAGCACTTGTGCGGAAAGAAAGCTGAACGAAGAAAGAGACCCTTTGCAACGAAGTGAAAATAAGGCGCAGAATATTGGGAGGGAGTGTCGATGGTCTCCGATATATAGGTACAGACATAGATTGTTTAGTGTGTAACTGCAGCCATTGCTATCGATCATCAGTGCAGAACTGCAGTAACTACCGATATCTGCCGCAGATTTTGTGCTGCAGACTGCGCTGCCGCCTCCCGGTCGGTCGCCGTCGTAAATGGTGCCACGAACCCAGCTCAACACTTGCCTTCATATTGCCAATAGACTGATCCCTTTGACGCTGTCGGAGAGGAAATTGGATAGGTCACAGAGGCTCGAGCCTCAGGCGGGACGCCGACATTCGCTACATAATGGAAACTATTGTTGCATAGGCTGAAGGAACGCGGTCCGAAGAAAAAGCAATAGATATATTTTTAGGTTAGATTTATAGCGTAGACAACTAGTAACACCTTTTATATTTTTTAATGAATGTAAAATGTTTAATAGTTCTCATATGACTCAGAAAAATTGTGATGTGTCATAATGTGTCCTCTGTTACTCTCATAGTAGCAGGATCTTACATATGCCGGAATTCAAAGATGACAATTTGCCGGCGAAAGACGGCAGTATATTCTGTTTGCGATAATAGTGCAGAAATGGCAGAATATATTGTTCCTTACACTGCTGTAGGTAGGTATATACGCGATGTCAGTCAAGCTGTCGACTCGATTTTTATGTCAGTACGCACAGAAATTATCAAGAAAACAGAAAGTTATCTGATTTGTTCATACTTGCAACGCAAGAAACCGATATCCCGAAATTAGTGTGATGCGTCCTCCATCAATGTCATTTTAAAATCGTTTTTAATACTTATCCACTATTCAGTGGCAAAACGACCATGTTTTGTTGGTTGAAATATTGATGGCCTTGATCAATGTTTGTTCAGTCTCTGCTTCATTTATTTTCTGCACAATGGGCCATTTATCGAGGCTCTTTGTCCATCAGCAGCACAAGATTGGATTCTGTGACGCGTGAAATGACTTTTGATTCAAAGGCACACCAATATGGCCGCGCAATGAAAACAAGGTTTTCTGAGTGTGGCTGAAACCGATAGTGACATTGACAAAAGGTGAACGTTTATACGGCAGTGTTTGTTCGCGAGTTCTGGCGAAACGATGCGTTTACCGAGTTATGGTAACATTGCAAGCTTTTTTGCTTGCCCTTTCAATGAACATTAAACATTAAACATGTGCATGTTGCTGAATATTATCGCTAGCTGAATATTGGGTTTTAGGTCGGTCTGGGGAATAAGACGCCACCACTGGAAACACTAACTTCTTCTGAAATGGGAGAACACGGACGCATCATACGGGGCTAAGTAGTGTCCCGAGTGACCGACAGGACACAATTGAAGGTTGGCAGTTGTATATAGGTAGGTATGGACTGGGATATGTTATCCACAAACCTATATTGCAGTGGGTGAGCATGCAATAATGGGCAAGGAACGTTAGTAATATTAAAGAGACAAGTTTTGACTTTTCCTCCCAATAATCGATGATGTTAGGTATATACACCCTTCTCACCCTCCCCCCCAAAAAAACTGACTTCATTGACTTCCCAGCTCTAATCGCCTACCACCTTAGACTCTTTTGAATTCCCGACTGTGCCATAAAAATGTTTTAGTGAACCGGGAAATTTACCCCTATCAAAGGTTTTGCGTTACATGGTTTTGGCTAACGAAAGTGAACAGTTAAGTGAGACTGAAGAGTCTTAACCCGCGCCCGGCTGGGGGTCCTGGATTTCCACGCCCTGCTGGGGGGGGGGGGGTGTTTGAACACCCCCCCTTGTAACTCGGCTCCTGGGCCACGTAGCGATACGCGGAAGGCGGCGTTCGAAAGAGCGTCAAAAATAATGACGAAATCACTTCAGTCAATTTTTTGGTCAGGTCAAAGGTCAGGTCACCAGAGGTCATTGAAGGCAAAATTTCGCCGATTTCCAGGTCGAATGTCGAAAATTTCCAAGAAGCCAACGCATAACTCGGGAACCAATAGAGCTACAGCGCCGCGGAAAAGCGCATTCGATAGCCCTATTAACGCCCTTTCTGAGTAATTCTCTCAGATTTGACCTAACGTCAACGGTTTTGCCTACAGGGGGCAAAAACTGCAAAAATAGCCGATTTTTTTCGGAAACGGTTTTTCTGCAATAACTTTTGACCCAAGCCTTGTACGAGCTTACTTTAACCGGCATCGTGTTCCTCTCGTCAAGACGCATCGAATGAACTATAACTTGACCTTGAAAGGTCAACTTGAAAATTTGACCTCAGGTCAAGGTCATGACCTGACCGGAAAGGGTCATGTTGCATATCAGTCGATCCGTATCGTCGAGCTGAACACACCTAAGGCGTTTTCATCGCTCTAGCGTGCCTCTATCAAAAGTAATTTGCGAAAAACTGTTAGATACCATTCGTGACCTTAGATGACCTCAGGGCATAAACAAGGGTCACGGACACCATTTTCATGTTCAGTGTGTCTAAGCCACTTGTAATTCGGTGGTTGGGAGTGTTTATAATGTCTTTCATCCAAAAGAGGCGCATTTCAATTTTCTCCCATTGACTTATAATGGGGAGGTCGCAAAATTGACCTGACCTTAGGTCAATGATATCAAAATTCTGAGATATACATTTTGTACATGCTATTGCTCTTAGCAATCGCTGAAAGTTTCAAAGCGATCGGTCACTCGGTGTAGCTATGACAGACATTGAAAGTTTTTATGAGGTGAGGTCACTTCAAGTGACCTGGTGACCTGACCTTGAATGACCTTGGTCTGAAATTTTAACAACATGTGTAGAATTGATGTATGATAAGGTGTACCAAAAACGGCGGCGCTGCGCGCCGCCGTTTTTGAGATATTCGCGAAAAACCACAAGGGGGGGTGTTCAAACACCCCCCCCCAGCAGGGCGCGGGTTAATAGTTAGTACCCAGGTAAATGCTTATTTGAAATTGTTTTAACCCGCGCCCCGTTGGGCTCTGCCGAGCAACGCGCCCGGTTGGGGGGGGGGCATTTTGCCCCCCTAAGATCTCGAGAACCACGCAACATAGCGACAAGCGGTAAACGGCGTTGGATAGCCCCAACAGGGAACTACCTTGTGACCCAATTTTATTGACCTAGGTCAAACCGATGACGTCACAGGTCAGGTCAAAGGTCCAATTTTCACCGTTTACAGGCATTTCAAGAAATGTGTTGTAATATCGAGTAAAATGCATTTCATTGAAAATCATCGATGGGGAAATGTTCTTCAAACACATCTATATTACTATTTGAGGAGGGTGCGTCTGTCCGTTACCGAGGTCCCGACTTGGTGGTGCTTTGCGTGGACTACAGGCCAGATCGTTGCACCTAGCCCGGTGAAATTTGCACAACTTATAGATCAAGGATGCGCGACGTGCCTTTGAGGGGTCTCAGCTCGATCGGATTGATAGGGAGCGCGTGGCGCGTGCTCAAAAAGTGCAAATTCGCGTCATAGACTTTACATGCATAAATCGGCGTGCGAAATCGGGCGAAAACGGCTAATTTTGGCCGACACGGGTCCAGTTCCCGTGCAATATCTTGGTGACCAGGGGTCCGACCGGCACGGAGAAAACAGCATCGTGTACAGAATTGAACGGGCTATTGAATGGTGTGCAATGCAGAGGATAGCACGCGCCACGTGCACCGGAGAGGGCACTTTTATTTGAAAAATTGCGGTTTTTGAGGGATTTTGGAATTAATTTTATTTTTAGGTGACCGTTAAATGGAGCGAGTTGAATCAACGCCTATTTGCAAGAGAAAGGTACCGCCTCTCATATAAAAATTGTGAAAAGCTGATTGATCCAAATCAAGGTGGTGCAAATCACAGGAGAAAATGGTGTTTGTCAATTTTGTGCCACTTTATTAATCACACGGGGTTTGCTGCATAACCTGATACCTTTGGCAATTGAATATGGTACCATTGGATAGAGCATTCAATTCTGTCCAATATTCACTCTTCATTTTTGCATGATTAGCAACAGCATCCCTAAAAATGTAAATGTTCCAAACCATTATATTGTCATTTTAGCGAAATTCATCGATGGCCCTCAAAAGACTTCACGCCAGTTTTCGAATCATTCTAAAGTAGAACGCATGATAATACGACACGGGCACCTCGATGCGATGTATCTTTTTGTTTTCTTACAAAATGCTTGGCCGTAAAAAAGCAATCGAACGAAATGGATATCTACCAACCAAATCGACACAGACCAACCCAATACCCACGGGTCAAAAAATCCCCCCTTTGCGTTGCGGAGCACGCGGGTAACCCTAGTATTTTGCTATTTGAGGTCACTGATACCAGGTCAGGTCACAGTGGTCAGGTCACGGGGGGGGGGGGGTCATAATAGGAAAGTGTCGTGTGATACATGTTTTATGGTCCATTTTACATGACAAATGCGATTATGTGGGTCAGGCAGCCTTTGGGGCCAGCTTAGGTCACGTTTTGGTCAAGGTCAGGTCAAGGTCAGGTCAAGGTCAGGTCAAATTAGGTCAAATTTCAAAGTTAATATTTTTGCAAAAACTGGGTATCGAATCGATGCAGCTCGTCACGGGGAGTTCAATGGTGGTCTTTGTTTTGCCTTACGTGGTCTAGAATTGCTAACAATTGAGTTCAAAAATTTGACGTCATCATTTTTGAACAGTTTTTTCGCTATAACTTGGCCAAAAAACGAGATATTGATCTGAAATTTGGTATGTATATAGAAGAGCGCTGGGACTATCACATATATTCCGGTTTTTACGAAATTCTGAAAATTTTTGGATTTTTTTCTTGTTTTTCTAAAAAAATCAATTTTTTGAATTTTTTTTGTCAAAAACCAAAAATTTTGAAAATCCGAGATAGCAGTTTTGTAGCGCCGTTTTTTGTCTACTAGACCATATAAAGAACTTTAAAATTGCTTGATAACTGTAGATTTGGTGAGCGTTTCATGATTGCATGTTTTTTGCTCATTTTTGCTCGAACATGACCTCAGTTTGACCTCAATAACTCCTGACCTAAGGTGACCTAAGACTTGAAATTTGGTGTGAAGGTGTCAAATTGATGCCCGGGAAGGTCCTGAAAATTTGGCGGCGCTGCGCGCCGCCGTTTTCTTGCTATTTAGTAAAAACCACAGGGGGGGCCAAAATGCCCCCCCCCCAACGGGGCGAGGGTTAACGGACTTTCACTGGGTAGTAGGTAAAAGTTATTATTGGTCCCGGTACTCCGACTTGTATTGAAAAGTCTTCGATGGGGCACACATAGGTTTAAAACAAACAAAAATCAGGTAGCCATTTTTCGCAACACATCAATCAAATTTCTAAATATCCAGCACGTGATGCACAACTTACCTATTCTCGTATGTAAAACACAGCCAATAGGTATACTTCCTCTTCCAAAGAAAAACTACTGTTTTAGAGCACTGTCCCATATGGGGCTAAGCGAGAATTTACCCACGCCCTGGTTTAAAGACGGATTGCACACTCGAATTTCGATCGCTTCTCTAACCACACGGCGACCCCATGTCGGCTCCACAGGTGCAGTGCTGGCCTGCCTCGGGTCGAACTGCCGCCCACACTGTAGTGGACAGAAAGTGAACAGATTGCCGGGGGAAAGTAGACATTTTTACCGTGTGGATGATGCCTGAGGTCATCCGAGCCCCGAGGTCACCAGTATCCGGAAATCTGCCTGACCTCAAGGTCACGACTCACAAGTACTTACGACCTGTTTGGTCACCAATCCCTGTTGAAGTTGTTTGGCCCCCTGGGTCACAGATCCCCGTGAATCTAGCCAACCCCTGTGATCATCCGTCGCGTCGGCCGCGGCTGCGCCGGTTCCGACGCTCCGTCTCCGGCTCCGTCGCCGGCGGCAGTGCGGCTCGGGCGGTGACGGTGCCCGCCGGTCCCCTCCGTGGAGATGGCGCTGCCACGCGCCGCCAGAACGGTGACCGTGGTGATCGTGGTGACGGTGGTGCTGGTGCTGTCGGTCGGATCACTCGGGGAAGGTGAGTGCCCCACTCTATTTAGAATAGGTTTTCACGCTCTAAGTGTCAGCATGTGCTCTTTTCTGTGGAAATTTCGTAACGAGATTCAATGAATCTCGAGATCTTACTCTTCTGAATCAGCGAACATGTATACTTGGACAATTGTTTTGTTTAGACGAGTTTTTTGGCCTTTTCAAACGTGACAATGTAGAACTTCCTGTTTGATTTTTAAAAGCTATAATTGTTTTATTTGCGCCGACCGCCAAGCCAAATGCCAATGTTATCGAGCCTTTAATGCCATTCTTGATGTGTAATTGCCACTACAGTAAAGTGCCCTCGCATACTAAGCCATCACCCTTTCTATTTGAGTCCTACAGTTTCTGAGAGGCCGTCCTCTCCATAATTCTTCCCCGTGCCCATGTGACCCAGCTAGTCCTTTGTATCTGGTTGCATGCTCGGGACAATTAATTCAGTTCGACCATTGTCCGGGCGTCATGTGGGGGACCGACGGCCATCCATTGGCTTAGCGGGGCTTATCGCAGCCCGGGGGGATTCGGGTCGGCAGCGGGTCTGACGTCATCAGAATTGGTCGGCAAACACACAGACACACAGTTGACAAAAGGAAGGTTTCGGTTTCATGGTCTGAGCGCGCTGGAAGAGTGAAGACATTTTGCAACCCATTTCATCGGATTTTTCACGAATAAAAAGTGTTTAAAATGTCTCTTTTGCATGAGATTTTCGGTGCCTGGTTCGGGCAATGTCATCAGATGAACTAACGACAATACTTTTAGGTAACAACTTTTACTATAGGTCAGGATTCAGCTCGCTGTATCATACCACATTTCTTTTCAGGCGTAATAAAATCGTAGTGGCACTGAGCTGGGCTCGGATGGTGACTGAGTGATATGCGATGTTTTCTGGCTTCGGTCGCTCAGAGTCAGCTCCTTGAACGATTTCGCTCGCCATGGGCAGAGCCTATTGTGTTCCTGAAGACACTCTGCTGGCTAAAAATATCATTAGTGTCCCGAATGAAGCCATGTTTGGCAACGTGACCCCGTCCGGGCCGCTATTGACTGCACTTACTGGTGGATATTCCATGGGGCTAACGACATGCACACAGACTTAGTCGGTCCCAATAGCCCCGTTAGCGATCGGCCATTACCGGCGGAAAGTTGCCGGATCATGCTGATGGCCCCCCGTTCGACGATGGACGCTCAAACGACCGCCCATGGATCACTGACCGGTGACACATCATTGATACCAGGAAATTATGAAGACCAATGGCTTTGATGGTTTGTCTCGGACGGTCGTGCAATGAATATCTACACAGCCTCAATACTATTAGGCTCCAATATAGTAGACAGACTCTTGTTTCCTAAGTATAATTTCTGACCTTCTTAGCGCCGATGATCTACATTGTACGGAGTGAACGGACGCCCGACATCATAAGTAACTCAAACTCACGTGGCTTTCCTTATGTCTTATCTATAATGCAAAAATGGTATTTGCTGTCTTGCTGATGGTGCCTAATGCCTGAACAATGAACATTGCCTGATGGTGTTCATGAAAAGACGACAAAGACCATGATTTTCTTCCTTTCTCAATGTCTGTCTGTCTGTCTGTCCGTCTCTCTCTCTCTCTCTCTCTCTCTCTCTCTCTCTCTCTCTCTCTCTCTCTCTCTCTCTCTCTCTCCTCTCTCTCTCTCTCTCTCTCTCTCTCTCTCTCTCTCTCTCTCTCTCTCTCTCTCTCTCTTCTCTTTCTCCCTGTTTATGCCTAATGTCTCTAACGTCTCCATGTTCTCCAACATCAAGATCAAGGGTTTGGGAGCTCTCAAGTGCTTGGCATGTACGTCGATAAAACAGGAGCGGTGTCTTGCACATCGTTTGAAGAGCATTTAACAGAGGCATTTCCTCCTTCATTGCGGAAAGTTTTCCTTCATTTCCGTAATCGTGCGCCATATCCCCTGCGAGTCATCTAAATGAGATCAGGAGAATCGTGATTGGAAAAGGGACCCGTATTGGGTGATAGGAAAACATCGTGGATCATCGCACATTTCTCGGGGGATAACAGGCAATGTTTGTTTGGCGATCTAGCAAAAACACTGATCGGTGCAGCCGTGTTTTCTGGTGATACACCACCCAGTCATACCAGCTGAGCCGCCTCGGCTAGCGGTGCTAGTGGCTAGTGTGCTAGTGTCGTGCTAGTGCGCTGACACAGACACCCAGACACCTCTCGACACTATCCCGCGCAGCCGACGCAAGCCGGCCCTGTGACTGCTGCCTGACACCAGCCGGTATGCCTGACACAAGCTGTCGCCACCGATCACCATAAGATATTACGCGGCTGCGGCTGAGACCCCTGCCGCAACAGCCGCCGCGTCCGGCAGCCCTGCACGCTTGCTCATCAAGGATCATTTTGGCGCACCCGGCCCACCGGCCTCCTCCGATGTTCCTCCTTGCCCTGACCCAGACCGCGGCCTGCCCCGTCCTCCGTCGCGGGCCTTTGGAAGCCGCCCGGCCCTGTCCTGTCTCCCTCGACTTGCGTCGGACGGCGCCCTGCCCTGTCTGTCCCCTCGACTTGCCGTCGGAGCGGGAGCGATGATCGGCACCGGCCGCCGACACCAGCCGGCCGACCCATCGGTTTCGACGGCGTCCGATCGTCGGCGGCCCCTGACGTATCGGCGTGGTGTCCCCGGCCAATTGCTCTGTCGTCGAAGACGGGTGGCGCGCGCCGACGACATCGCGCCGAAAAAGACGCCGCCGAACCGCCTTTGTTCGCCGCCGAAATGCGCGCGAATTTTCGGTCAGCGCTCGGAGAAAAACGACAGGGTTTCACTGAGGAGATGGGAAACTGAATCACCGCTGCACGGCCCAGGGAAGACTGGATTTCAAAATGATCGCGGATCGAGGCAGAGGATCACAGAAATGCGGCAGGCAGCGGTGTTTTGTACGAACGAAATCCATGCTCACTGAAATAAAATGCTATATCTGTCGAATGGATTGGATTCTGTAGAGCAATCATCGATTGCGCTGGTGGAAAATATAGCTGCATATAATTTGATACGTCTTCGTGCTGTGCTTAACGAAATCGGATATTGATCCCCTGAAACTAGCGGCTGATTTTCGTGCTCTGTAGCGCGCCGTTCTAATGTCGGGCGGAACCAATCGGTTCAGCTCGGCGGGATACCGTTCAAACCGGCCCACCCCTGAAAGTGGATACTATTCCTGGTGTCGGCCTTTTGCATATCCTTGACAGGGAAGATTAACGATTCAGCTGCCGGCGAATAGCTGCCGCTGAGGTGGCGCGGTGGCGCGGTGGTGCGGCCACCTCGGCAGCGCGCGGCCGGTTCTCTATTGATCCGATGTCACACCGCGCGGCGGGCCGCGGCCCGGTGAGGCCCGTACTAAAGTGGCCGCAGTAAATCCCTCATCCGAGATGGACGGCGCACACACTCAAGATGCCGCTCCGCACTGCGCTGAAACACTGCTTAGATAAATTAATTTATCCTGAAAGCTGAAGTTTGACATGGGATCTGCGGCGGAGTGAGCTGTAAGTGGCCGCCCGCCGGCCGCCGGCCGGCTGGGGAGGAGCTCCGATATCGGACCAATTACTCGGTGGCGCGTGGGCTCACCAGGCGACAAACTCGTGCCCGGACGAGATTTACGGCCGAATCCGGCGGCACCTCCTCTTCCGGATAAGTTCCGGCGAAATTGAGCCGGTCCGCCGGCCGTGGCCGGGCCGCGCTCTCTGGCTGGTCTGAGCCCGAGGGCCTCGGACTATCGCCGGGGGCAGGCACCGCCAGGCGCCAGGATCGCTGAATCTCCGCCAGCGGAATTATTTAGAGTGCCATAACTATGCAATGCGGTCTTCACATTTCGCGATCTCAGAGCTTTCATTTTCATTCCATGAGTTAGGAGTGAGATAGAGGATGTATTTTTCGAATATTGAAAATTCAGATGCAATTGGGGAAAGGATGGGGTCAATAGCACAGACATGTGACTTGTGAGTCATGAGCTATTCCTGCATCATCGTATCACCTTAGCATGGGTCTAATAAAGCACAGTAGTGCAGTATAAATTGTTCTACTTTTTAGATACAAATGCATGTCATATATTCCTTGAGCATCATATTAGCAAACTATTGCAACACCCCTTTCTTTGCTGAGAGGCGAGTTTTTCCTTACAAATATGGAAATAAAATGATGCGCGTCGTGTAAATCCCCGAAATATGAGAGGCCTTTGCCTACCAAAACAGCCTTGGGTTGTTATTAATCTCGTGGCTTCTCTCGGTCTAATTGTCATGGCTGTGCCGGAGATGTATGCCGTCTTATATGC